>NW_027553789.1:0-30532 GCF_045843805.1 Urocitellus parryii
ACTTGGAACTACATTATTGTGCCAAGTTTCAAAGAGCTAGCACAAACCGTGTTTGATTTAGAGTTCCAACTACATGTATCCATATAGGAGAAAACAGAGTGAAACCTAAACATGAAAACGGTTACTGCAAAGGAACGGTTTAACCTAGAAGAACGAAATTTGGTGAGCCAAGTGGGATTGGAGTACTGATCATTACCTGCCAGGATCATCAATATTGGGTGAAAAAAATGTTTGCTGAGATTTCAGGAAACTCGTAGTTTTTTGGAAGCTTGGCAACCCCTTTCAATGAAAGTGATTCTCGTCAGTCTCTGCTTGGGGCTACCTCGATAGGACACGAACCATAGTGATAGAACTTGGAACTACATTATTGTGCCAATTTTCAAAGAGCTAGCACAAACCGTGTTTGATTTAGAGTTCCAACTACGTGTATCCATATAGGAGAAAACAGAGTGAAACCTAAACATGAAAACGGTTACTGCAAAGGAATGGTTTAACCTAGAAGAACGAAATTTGGTGAGCCAAGTGGGATTGGTGTACTGATCATTACCTGCGAGTATCATCAAGATTGGGTGAAAAAATGTTTGCTGAGATTTCAGGAAACTCGTAGTTTTTTGGAAGCTTGGCAACTCCTTTCAATGAAAGTGATTCTCGTCAATCTCTGCTTGGGGCAACTTCGATAGGACACGAACCATAGCGATAGAACTTGGAACTACATTATTGTGCCAAGTTTCAAAGAGCAAGCACAAACCGTCTTTGATTTAGAGTTCCAACTACGTGTATCCATATAGGAGAAAACAGAGTGAAACCTAAACATGAAAACGGTTACTGCAAAGGAACGGTTTAACCTAGAAGAACGAAATTTGGTGAGCCAAGTGGGATTGGTGTACTGATCATTACCTGCCAGTATCATCAAGATTGGGTGAAAAAATGTTTGCTGAGATTTCAGGAAACTCGTAGTTTCTTGGAAGCTTGGCAACCCCTTTCAATGAAAGTGATTCTCGTCAGTCTCTGCTTGGGGCTACTTCAATAGGACACCAACCATAGCGATAGAACTTGGAACTAAATTATTGTGCCAAGTTTCAAAGAGCTAGCACAAACCGTGTTTGATTTAGAGTTCCAACTACATGTATCCATATAGGAGAAAACAGAGTGAAAGTAAACATGAAAACGGTTACTGCAAAGGAACGGTTTAACCTAGAATAACGAAATTTGGTGAGCCAAGTGGGATTGTACTGATCATTACCTGCCAGTATCATCAACATTGAGTGAAAAAATGTTTGCTGAGATTTCAGGAAACTCGTAGTTTTTTGGAAGCTTGGCAACCCCTTTCAATGAAAGTGATTCTCGTCAGTCTCTGCTTGGGGCTACTTCAATAGGACACCAACCATAGCGATAGAACTTGGAACTACATTATTGTGACAAGTTTCAAAGATCTAGCACAAACTGTGTTTGATTTAGAGTTCCAACTACGTGTATTAATATAGGAGAAAACAGAGTGAAACCTAAACATGAAAACGGTTACTGCAAAGGAACGGTTTAACCTAGAAGAACGAAATTTGGTGAGCCAAGTGGGATTGGAGTACTGATCATTACCTGCCAGTATTATCAATATTGGGTGAAAAAATGTTTGCTGAGACTTCAGGAAACTCGTACTTTTTAGGAAGCTTGGCAACCCCTTTCAATGAAAGTGATTCTCGTCAGTCTCTGCTTGGGGCTACCTCGATAGGACACGAACCATAGTGATAGAACTTGGAACTACATTATTGTGCCAATTTTCAAAGAGCTAGCACAAACCGTGTTTGATTTAGAGTTCCAACTACGTGTATCCATATAGGAGAAAACAGAGTGAAACCTAAACATGAAAACGGTTACTGCAAAGGAACGGTTTAACCTAGAAGAACGAAATTTGGTGAGCCAAGTGGGATTGGTGTACTGATCATTACCTGCGAGTATCATCAAGATTGGGTGAAAAAATGTTTGCTGAGATTTCAGGAAACTCGTAGTTTCTTGGAAGCTTGGCAACCCCTTTCAATGAAAGTGATTCTCGTCAGTCTCTGCTTGGGGCTACTTCGATAGGACAACAACCATAGCGATAGAACTTGGAACTACATTATTGTGCCAAGTTTCAAAGATCTAGCACACACTGTGTTTGATTTAGAGTTCCAACTACGTGTATCCATATAGGAGAAAACAGAGTGAAACCTAAATATGAAAATGGTTACTGCAAAGGAACGGTTTAACCTAGAAGAACGAAATTTGGTGAGCCAAGTGGGATTGGTGTACTGATCATTACCTGCCAGTATCATCAGGATTGGGTGAAAAAATATTTGCTGAGATTTCAGGAAACTCGTAGTTTTTTGGAAGCTTGGCAACCCCTTTCAATGAAAGTGATTCTCGTCAGTCTCTGCTTGGGGCTACTTCAATAGGACACAAACCATAGCTATAGAAGTTGGAACTATATTTTTGTGCCAAGTTTCAAAGAGCTAGCACAAACCGTGTTTGATTTAGAGTTCCAACTACATGTATCCATATAGGAGAAAACAAAGTGAAACCTAAACATGAAAACGGTTACTGCAAAGGAACGGTTTAACCTAGAAGAACGAAATTTGGTGAGCCAAGTGGGATTGGTGTACTGATCATTACCTGCCAGTATCATCAAGATTGGGTCAAAAAATGTTTGCTGAGATTTCAGGAAACTCGTAGTTTCTTGGAAGCTTGGCAACCCCTTTCAATGAAAGTGATTCTCGTCAGTCTCTGCTTGGGGCTACTTCGATACGACACCAACCATAGCGATAGAACTTGAAACTACATTATTGTGCCAAGTTTCAAAGAGCTAGCACAAACCGTGTTTGATTTAGAGTTCCAACTACATGTATCCATATAGGAGAAAACAGAGTGAAACCTAAACATGAAAACGGTTACTGCAAAGGAACGGTTTAACCTAGAATAACGAAATTTGGTGAGCCAAGTGGGATTGTACTGATCATTACCTGCCAGTATCATCAACATTGAGTGAAAAAATGTTTGCTGAGATTTCAGGAAACTCGTAGTTTTTTGGAAGCTTGGCAACCCCTTTCAATGAAAGTTATTCTCGTCAGTCTCTGCGTGGGGCTACTTCAATAGGACACCAAACATAGCGATAGAACTTGGAACTACATTATTGTGACAAGTTTCAAAGATCTAGCACAAACTGTGTTTGATTTAGAGTTCCAACTACGTGTATCCATATAGGAGAAAACAGAGTGAAACCTAAACATGAAAACGGTTACTGCAAAGGAACGGTTTAACCTAGAAGAACGAAATTTGGTAAGCCAAGTGGGATTGGAGTACTGATCATTACCTGCCAGTATCATCAATATTGGGTGAAAACATGTGTGCTGAGATTTCAGGAAACCTGTACTTTTTTGGAAGCTTGGCAACCCCTTTCAATGAAAGTGATTCTCGTCAGTCTCTGCTTGGGGCTACCTCGATAGGACACGAACCATAGTGATAGAACTTGGAACTACATTATTGTGCCAATTTTCAAAGAGCTAGCACAAACCGTGTTTTATTTAGAGTTCCAACTACGTGTATCCATATAGGAGAAAACAGAGTGAAACCTAAACATGAAAACGGTTACTGCAAAGGAACGGTTTAACCTAGAAGAACGAAATTTGGTGAGCCAAGTGGGATTGGTGTACTGATCATTACCTGCGAGTATCATCAAGATTGGGTGAAAAAATGTTTGCTGAGATTTCAGGAAACTCGTAGTTTTTTGGAAGCTTGGCAACTCCATTCAATGAAAGTGATTCTCGTCAATCTCTGCTTTTGGCTACTTCGATAGGACACCAACCATAGCGATAGAACTTGGAACTACATTATTGTGCCAAGTTTCAAAGAGCTAGCACAAACCGTGTTTGATTTAGAGTTCCAACTACATGTATCCATATAGGAGAAAACAGAGTGAAACCTAAACATGAAAACGGTTACTGCAAAGGAACGGTTTAACCTAGAAGAACGAAATTTGGTGAGCCAAGTCGGATTGGTGTACTGATCATTACCAGCCAGGGTCATCAAGATTGGGTGAAAAATGTTTGCTGAGATTTCAGGAAACTCGTAGTTTTTTGGAAGCTTGGCAACCCCTTTCAATGAAAGTGATTCTCATCAGTCTCTGCTTGGGGCTACTTCAATAGGACATCAACCATAGTGATAGAACTTGGAACTACATTATTGTGCCAAGTTTCAAAGAGCTAGCACAAACCGTGTTTGATTTAGAGTTCCAACTACATGTATCCATATAGGAGAAAACAGAGTGAAACCTAAACATGAAAACGGTTACTGCAAAGGAACGGTTTAACCTAGAAGAACGAAATTTGGTGAGCCAAGTCGGATTGGTGTACTGATCATTACCAGCCAGGGTCATCAATATTGGGTGAAAAATGTTTGCTGAGATTTCAGGAAACTCGTAGTTTTTTGGAAGCTTGGCAACCCCTTTCAATGAAAGTGATTCTCATCAGTCTCTGCTTGGGGCTACTTCAATAGGACATCAACCATAGCGATAGAACTTGGAACTACATTATTGTGCCAAGTTTCAAAGAGCTAGCACAAACCGTGTTTGATTTAGAGTTCCAACTACATGTATCCATATAGGGGAAAACAGAGTGAAACCTAAACATGAAAACGGTTACTGAAAAGGAACGGTTTAACCTAGAAGAAAGAAATTTGGTGAGCCAAGTGGGATTGGTGTACTGATCATTACCTGCCAGTATCATCAAGATTGGGCGAAAAAATGTTTGCTGAGATTTCAGGAAACTCGTAGTTTTTTGGAAGCTTGGCAACCCCTTTCAATGAAAGTGATTCTCGTCAGTCTCTGCTTGGGGCTACTTCAATAGGACACCAATCATAACGATAGAACTTGGAACTACATTATTGTGCCAAGTTTCAAAGAGCTAGCACAAACCGTGTTTGATTGAGAGTTCCAACTACATGTATCCATATAGGAGAAAAGAGAGTGAAAACTAAACATGAAAACGGTTACTGCAAATGAACGGTTTAACCTAGAAGAACGAAATTTGGTGAGCCAAGTGGGATTGGTGTACTGATCATTACCTGCCAGTATCATCAAGTTTGGGTGAAAAAATGTTTGCTGAGATTTCAGGAAACTCGTAGTTTTTTGGAAGCTTGGCAACCCCTTTCAATGAAAGTGATTCTCGTCAGTATCAGCTTGGGGCTACTTCAATAGGACACCAACCATAGTGATAGAACTTGGAACTACATTATTGTGCCATGTTTCAAAGAGCTAGGTCAAACCGTGTTTGATTTAGAGTTCCAACTACATGTATCCATATAGGATTAAACAGAGTGAAACCTAAACATGAAAACGGTTACTGAAAAGGAACGGTTTAACCTAGAAGAACGAAATTTGGTGAGCCAAGTGGGATTGGTGTACTGATCATTACCTGCCAGTATCATCAAGATTGGGTGAAAAAATGTGTGCTGAGATTTCAGGAAACTCGTAGTTTTTTGGAGGCTTGGCAACCCCTTTCAACGACAGTGATTCTCGTCAGTCTCTGCTTGGGGCTACTTCGATAGGACACGAACCATAGCGATAGAACTTGGAACTACATTATTGTGCCAATTTTCAAAGAGCTAGCACAAACCGTGTTTGATTTAGAGTTCCAACTACGTGTATCCATATAGGAGAAAACAGAGTGAAACCTAAACATGAAAACGGTTACTGCAAAGGAACGGTTTAACCTAGAAGAACGAAATTTGGTGAGCCAAGTGGGATTGGTGTACTGATCATTACCTGCGAGTATCATCAAGATTGGGTGAAAAAATGTTTGCTGAGATTTCAGGAAACTCGTAGTTTTTTGGAAGCTTGGCAACTCCTTTCAATGAAAGTGATTCTCGTCAATCTCTGCTTGGGGCTACTTTGATAGGACACGAACCATAGCGATAGAACTTGGAACTACATTATTGTGCCAAGTTTCAAAGAGCTAGCACAAACCGTGTTTGATTTAGAGTTCCAACTACATGTATCCATATAGGGGAAAACAGAGTGAAACCTAAATATGAAAACGGTTACTGAAAAGGAACGGTTTAACCTAGAAGAACGAAATTTCGTGAGCCAAGTCGGATTGGTGTACTGATCATTACCTGCCAGTATCATCAAGATTGGGCGAAAAATGTTTGCTGAGATTTCAGGAAACTCGTAGTTTTTTGGAAGCTTGGCAACCCCTTTCAATGAAAGTGATTCTCGTCAGTCTCTGCTTGGGGCTACTTCAATAGGACACCAATCATAACGATAGAACTTGGAACTACATTATTGTGCCAAGTTTCAAAGAGCTAGCACAAACCGTGTTTGATTGAGAGTTCCAACTACATGTATCCATATAGGAGAAAACAGAGTGAAACCTAAACATGAAAACGGTTACTGCAAAGGAACGGTTTAACCTAGAAGAACGAAATTTCGTGAGCCAAGTGGGATTGGTGTACTGATCATTACCTGCCGGTATCATCAAGATTGGGTGAAAATATGTTTGCTGAGATTTCAGGAAACTCATAGTTTTTTGGAAGCTTGGCAACCCCTTTCAATGAAAGTGATTCTCGTCAGTCTCTGCTTGGGGCTACTTCAATAGGACACAAACCATAGCGATAGAACTTGGAACTACATTTTTGTGCCAAGTTTCAAAGAGCTAGCACAAACCGTGTTTGATTTAGAGTTCCAACTACATGTATCCATATAGGAGAAAACAAAGTGAAACCTAAACATGAAAACGGTTACTGCAAAGGAACGGTTTAACCTAGAAGAACGAAATTTGGTGAGCCAAGTGGGATTGGTGTACTGATCATTACCTGCCAGTATCATCAGGATTGGGTGAAAAAATATTTGCTGAGATTTCAGGAAACTCGTAGTTTTTTGGAAGCTTGGCAACCCCTTTCAATGAAAGTGATTCTCGTCAGTCTCTGCTTGGGGCTACTTCAATAGGACACAAACCATAGCCATAGAAGTTGGAACTATATTTTTGTTCCAAGTTCAAAGAGCTAGCACAAACCGTGTTTGATTTAGAGTTCCAACTACATGTATCCATATAGGAGAAAACAAAGTGAAACCTAAACATAAAAACGGTTACTGCAAAGGAACGGTTTAACCTAGAAGAACGAAATTTGGTGAGCCAAGTGGGATTGGTGTACTGATCATTACCTGCCAGTATCATCAAGTTTGGGTGAAAAAATGTTTGCTGAGATTTCAGGAAACTCGTAGTTTTTTGGAAGCTTGGCAACCCCTTTCAATGAAAGTGATTCTCGTCAGTATCTGCTTGGGGCTACTTCAATAGGACACGAACCATAGTGATAGAACTTGGAACTACATTTTTGTGCCAAGTTTCAAAGACCTAGCACAAACCGTGTTTGATTTAGAGTTCCAACTACATGTATCCATATAGGAGAAAACAAAGTGAAACCTAAACATGAAAACGGTTACTGCAAAGGAACGGTTTAACATAGAAGAACGAAATTTGGTGAGCCAAGTGGGATTGGTGTACTGATCATTACCTGCCAGTATCATCAGGATTGGGTGAAAAAATGTTTGCTGAGATTTCAGGAAACTCGTAGTTTTTTGGAAGCTTGGCAACCCCTTTCAATGAAAGTGATTCTCGTAGGTCTCTGCTTGGGGCTACTTCAATAGGACACCAACCATAGCGATAGAACTTGGAACTACATTATTGTGCCAAGTTTCAAAGATCTAGCACAAACTGTGTTTGATTTAGAGTTCCAACTACGTGTATCCATATAGGAGAAAACAGAGTGAAACCTAAACATGAAAACGGTTACTGCAAAGGAACGGTTTAACCTAGAAGAACGAAATTTGGTAAGCCAAGTGGGATTGGAGTACTGATCATTACCTGCCAGTATCATCAATATTGGGTGAAAACATGTGTGCTGAGATTTCAGGAAACCTGTACTTTTTTGGAAGCTTGGGAACCCCTTTCAATGAAAGTGATTCTCGTCAGTCTCTGCTTGGGGCTACCTCGATAGGACACGAACCATAGTGATAGAACTTGGAACTACATTATTGTGCCCATTTTCAAAGAGCTAGCACAAACCGTGTTTGATTTAGAGTTCCAACTACGTGTATCCATATAGGAGAAAACAGAGTGAAACCTAAACATGAAAACGGTTACTGCAAAGGAACGGTTTAACCTAGAAGAACGAAATTTGGTGAGCCAAGTGGGATTGGTGTACTGATCATTACCTGCGAGTATCATCAAGATTGGGTGAAAAAATGTTTGCTGAGATTTCAGGAAACTCGTAGTTTTTTGGAAGCTTGGCAACTCCTTTCAATGAATGTGATTCTCGTCAATCTCTGCTAGGGGCTACTTCGATAGGACACAAACCATAGCGATAGAACTTGGAACTACATTATTGTGCCAAGTTTCAAAGAGCTAGCACAAACCGTGTTTGATTTAGAGTTCCAACTACATGTATCCATATAGGGGAAAACAGAGTGAAACCTAAACATGAAAACGGTTACTGAAAAGGAACGGTTTAACCTAGAAGAAAGAAATTTGGTGAGCCAAGTGGGATTGGTGTACTGATCATTACCTGCCAGTATCATCAAGATTGGGCGAAAAAATGTTTGCTGAGATTTCAGGAAACTCGTAGTTTTTTGGAAGCTTGGCAACCCCTTTCAATGAAAGTGATTCTCGTCAGTCTCTGCTTGGGGCTACTTCAATAGGACACCAATCATAACGATAGAAATTGGAACTACATTATTGTGCCAAGTTTCAAAGAGCTAGCACAAACCGTGTTTGATTGAGAGTTCCAACTACATGTATCCATATAGGAGAAAACAAAGTGAAACCTAAACACGAAAACGGTTACTGCAAAGGAACGGTTTAACATAGAAGAACGAAATTTGGTGAGCCAAGTGGGATTGGTGTACTGATCATTACCTGCCAGTATCATCAGGATTGGGTGAAAAAATGTTTGCTGAGATTTCAGGAAACTCGTAGTTTTTTGGAAGCTTGGCAACCCCTTTCAATGAAAGTGATTCTCGTCAGTCTCTGCTTGGGGCTACTGCAGTAGGACACAAACAATAGCGATAGAACTTGGAACTACATTTTTGTGCCAAGTTTCAAAGAGCTAGCACAAACCGTGTTTGATTTAGAGTTCCAACTACATATATCCATATAGGAGAAAACAAAGTGAAACCTAAACATGAAAACGGTTACTGCAAAGGAACGGTTTAACCTAGAAGAACGAAATTGGGTGAGCCAAGTGGGATTGGTGTACTGATCATTACCTGCCAGTATCATCAGGATTGGGCGAAAAAATGTTTGCTGAGATTTCAGGAAACTCGTAGTTTTTTGGAAGCTTGGCAACCCCTTTCAATGAAAGTGATTCTCGTCAGTCTCTGCTTGGGGCTACTTCAATAGGACACAAACCATAGCGATAGATGTTGGAACTACATTTTTATGCCAAGTTTCAAAGAGCTAGCACAAACCGTGTTTGATTTAGAGTTCCAACTACATGTATCCATATAGGAGAAAACAAAGTGATACCTAAACATGAAAACGGTTACTGCAAAGGAACGGTTTAACCTAGAAGAACGAAATTTGGTGAGCCAAGTGGGATTGGTGTACTGATCATTACCTGCCAGTATGATCAAGATTGGGTGAAAAAATGTTTGCTGAGATTTCAGGAAACTCGTAGTTTTTTGGAAGCTTGGCAAAACCTTTCAATGAAAGTGATTCTCGTCAGTCTCTGCTTGGGGCTACTTCAATAGGACACCAACCATAGCGATAGAACTTGGAACTACATTATTGTGCCAAGTTTCAAAGATCTAGCACACACTGTGTTTGATTTAGAGTTCCAACTACGTGTATCCATATAGGAGAAAACAGAGTGAAACCTAAATATGAAAATGGTTACTGCAAAGGAACGGTTTAACCTAGAAGAACGAAATTTGGTGAGCCAAGTGGGATTGGTGTACTGATCATTACCTGCCAGTATCATCAGGATTGGGTGAAAAAATATTTGCTGAGATTTCAGGAAACTCGTAGTTTTTTGGAAGCTTGGCAACCCCTTTCAATGAAAGTGATTCTCGTCAGTCTCTGCTTGGGGCTACTTCAATAGGACACAAACCATAGCTATAGAAGTTGGAACTATATTTTTGTGCCAAGTTTCAAAGAGCTAGCACAAACCGTGTTTGATTTAGAGTTCCAACTACATGTATCCATATAGGAGAAAACAAAGTGAAACCTAAACATGAAAACGGTTACTGCAAAGGAACGGTTTAACCTAGAAGAACGAAATTTGGTGAGCCAAGTGGGATTGGTGTACTGATCATTACCTGCCAGTATCATCAAGATTGGGTCAAAAAATGTTTGCTGAGATTTCAGGAAACTCGTAGTTTCTTGGAAGCTTGGCAACCCCTTTCAATGAAAGTGATTCTCGTCAGTCTCTGCTTCGGGCTACTTCGATAGGACACCAACCATAGCGATAGAACTTGGAACTACATTATTGTGCCAAGTTTCAAAGAGCTAGCACAAACCGTGTTTGATTTAGAGTTCCAACTACATGTATCCATATAGGAGAAAACAGAGTGAAACCTAAACATGAAAACGGTTCCTGCAAAGGAACGGTTTAACCTAGAAGAACGAAATTTGGTGAGCCAAGTCGGATTGGTGTACTGATCATTACCAGCCAGGGTCATCAAGATTGGGTGAAAAATGTTTGCTGAGATTTCAGGAAACTCGTAGTTTTTTGGAAGCTTGGCAACCCCTTTCAATGAAAGTGATTCTCATCAGTCTCTGCTTGGGGCTACTTCAATAGGACATCAACCATAGCGATAGAACTTGGAACTACATTATTGTGCCAAGTTTCAAAGAGCTAGCACAAACCGTGTTTGATTTAGAGTTCCAACTACATGTATCCATATAGGAGAAAACAGAGTGAAACCTAAACATGAAAACGGTTACTGCAAAGGAACGGTTTAACCTAGAATAACGAAATTTGGTGAGCCAAGTGGGATTGTACTGATCATTACCTGCCAGTATCATCAACATTGAGTGAAAAAATGTTTGCTGAGATTTCAGGAAACTCGTAGTTTTTTGGAAGCTTGGCAACCCCTTTCAATGAAAGTTATTCTCGTCAGTCTCTGCTTGGGGCTACTTCAATAGGACACCAACCATAGCGATAGAACTTGGAACTACATTATTGTGACAAGTTTCAAAGATCTAGCACAAACTGTGTTTGATTTAGAGTTCCAACTACGTGTATCCATATAGGAGAAAACAGAGTGAAACCTAAACATGAAAACGGTTACTGCAAAGGAACGGTTTAACCTAGAAGAACGAAATTTGGTAAGCCAAGTGGGATTGGAGTACTGATCATTACCTGCCAGTATCATCAATATTGGGTGAAAACATGTGTGCTGAGATTTCAGGAAACCTGTACTTTTTTGGAAGCTTGGCAACCCCTTTCAATGAAAGTGATTCTCGTCAGTCTCTGCTTGGGGCTACCTCGATAGGACACGAACCATAGTGATAGAACTTGGAACTACATTATTGTGCCAATTTTCAAAGAGCTAGCACAAACCGTGTTTTATTTAGAGTTCCAACTACGTGTATCCATATAGGAGAAAACAGAGTGAAACCTAAACATGAAAACGGTTACTGCAAAGGAACGGTTTAACCTAGAAGAACGAAATTTGGTGAGCCAAGTGGGATTGGTGTACTGATCATTACCTGCGAGTATCATCAAGATTGGGTGAAAAAATGTTTGCTGAGATTTCAGGAAACTCGTAGTTTTTTGGAAGCTTGGCAAATCCATTCAATGAAAGTGATTCTCGTCAATCTCTGCTTGGGGCTACTTCGATAGGACACCAACCATAGCGATAGAACTTGGAACTACATTATTGTGCCAAGTTTCAAAGAGCTAGCACAAACCGTGTTTGATTTAGAGTTCCAACTACATGTATCCATATAGGAGAAAACAGAGTGAAACCTAAACATGAAAACGGTTACTGCAAAGGAACGGTTTAACCTAGAAGAACGAAATTTGGTGAGCCAAGTCGGATTGGTGTACTGATCATTACCAGCCAGGGTCATCAAGATTGGGTGAAAAATGTTTGCTGAGATTTCAGGAAACTCGTAGTTTTTTGGAAGCTTGGCAACCCCTTTCAATGAAAGTGATTCTCATCAGTCTCTGCTTGGGGCTACTTCAATAGGACATCAACCATAGCGATAGAACTTGGAACTACATTATTGTGCCAAGTTTCAAAGAGCTAGCACAAACCGTGTTTGATTTAGAGTTCCAACTACATGTATCCATATAGGGGAAAACAGAGTGAAACCTAAACATGAAAACGGTTACTGAAAAGGAACGGTTTAACCTAGAAGAAAGAAATTTGGTGAGCCAAGTGGGATTGGTGTACTGATCATTACCTGCCAGTATCATCAAGATTGGGCGAAAAAATGTTTGCTGAGATTTCAGGAAACTCGTAGTTTTTTGGAAGCTTGGCAACCCCTTTCAATGAAAGTGATTCTCGTCAGTCTCTGCTTGGGGCTACTTCAATAGGACACCAATCATAACGATAGAACTTGGAACTACATTATTGTGCCAAGTTTCAAAGAGCTAGCACAAACCGTGTTTGATTGAGAGTTCCAACTACATGTATCCATATAGGAGAAAAGAGAGTGAAAACTAAACATGAAAACGGTTACTGCAAAGGAACGGTTTAACCTAGAAGAACGAAATTTGGTGAGCCAAGTGGGATTGGTGTACTGATCATTACCTGCCAGTATCATCAAGTTTGGGTGAAAAAATGTTTGCTGAGATTTCAGTAAACTCGTAGTTTTTTGGAAGCTTGGCAACCCCTTTCAATGAAAGTGATTCTCGTCAGTATCAGCTTGGGGCTACTTCAATAGGACACCAACCATAGTGATAGAACTTGGAACTACATTATTGTGCCATGTTTCAAAGAGCTAGGTCAAACCGTGTTTGATTTAGAGTTCCAACTACATGTATCCATATAGGATTAAACAGAGTGAAACCTAAACATGAAAACGGTTACTGCAAAGGAACGGTTTAACCTAGAAGAACGAAATTTGGTGAGCCAAGTGGGATTGGTGTACTGATCATTACCTGCCAGTATCATCAAGATTGGGTGAAAAAATGTGTGCTGAGATTTCAGGAAACTCGTAGTTTTTTGGAAGCTTGGCAACCCCTTTCAATGAAAGTGATTCTCGTCAGTCTCTGCTTGGGGCTACTGCAATAGGACACAAACAATAGCGATAGAACTTGGAACTGTATTATTGTGCCAAGTTTCAAAGAGCTAGCACAAACCGTGTTTGATTTAGAGTTCCAAATACATGTATCCATATTGGAGAAAAGAGAGTGAAAACTAAACATGAAAACGGTTACTGCAAAGGAACGGTTTAACCTAGAAGAACGAAATTTGGTGAGCCAAGTGGGATTGGTGTACTGATCATTACCTGCGAGTGTCATCAAGATTGGGTGAAAAAATGTTTGCTGAGATTTCAGGAAACTCGTAGTTTTTTGGAAGCTTGGCAACTCCTTTCAATGAAAGTGATTCTCGTCAATCTCTGCTTGGGGCTACTTCGATAGGACACGAACCATAGCGATAGAACTTGGAACTACATTATTGTGCCAAGTTTCAAAGAGCTAGCACAAACCGTGTTTGATTTAGAGTTCCAACTACGTGTATCCATATAGGAGAAAACAGAGTGAAACCTAAACATGAAAACGGTTACTGCAAAGGAACGGTTTATCCTAGAAGAACGAAATTTGGTGAGCCAAGTGGGATTGGTGTACTGATCATTACCTGCGAGTATCATCAAGACTGGGTGAAAAAATGTTTGCTGAGATTTCAGGAAACTCGTAGTTTCTTGGAAGCTTGGCAACCCCTTTCAATGAAAGTGATTCTCGTCAGTCTCTGCTTGGGGCTACTTCGATAGGACACCAACCATAGCGATAGAACTTGGAACTACATTATTGTGCCAAGTTTCAAAGAGCTAGCACAAACCGTGTTTGATTTAGAGTTCCAACTACATGTATCCATATAGGAGAAAACAGAGTGAAACCTAAACATGAAAACGGTTACTGCAAAGGAACGGTTTAACCTAGAAGAACGAAATTTGGTGAGCCAAGTCGGATTGGTGTACTGATCATTACCAGCCAGGGTCATCAAGATTGGGTGAAAAATGTTTGCTGAGATTTCAGGAAACTCGTAGTTTTTTGGAAGCTTGGCAACCCCTTTCAATGAAAGTGATTCTCATCAGTCTCTGCTTGGGGCTACTTCAATAGGACATCAACCATAGCGATAGAACTTGGAACTACATTATTGTGCCAAGTTTCAAAGAGCTAGCACAAACCGTGTTTGATTTAGAGTTCCAACTACATGTATCCATATAGGGGAAAACAGAGTGAAACCTAAACATGAAAACGGTTACTGAAAAGGAACGGTTTAACCTAGAAGAAAGAAATTTGGTGAGCCAAGTGGGATTGGTGTACTGATCATTACCTGCCAGTATCATCAAGATTGGGCGAAAAAATGTTTGCTGAGATTTCAGGAAACTCGTAGTTTTTTGGAAGCTTGGAAACCCCTTTCAATGAAAGTGATTCTCGTCAGTCTCTGCTTGGGGCTACTTCAATAGGACACCAATCATAACGATAGAACTTGGAACTACATTATTGTGCCAAGTTTCAAAGAGCTAGCACAAACCGTGTTTGATTGAGAGTTCCAACTACATGTATCCATATAGGAGAAAACAGAGTGAAACCTAAACATGAAAACGGTTACTGCAAAGGAACGGTTTAACCTAGAAGAACGAAATTTCGTGAGCCAAGTCGGATTGGTGTACTGATCATTACCTGCCAGTATCATCAAGATTGGGTGAAAAAATGTTTGCTGAGATTTCAGGAAACTCATAGTTTTTTGGAAGCTTGGCAACCCCTTTCAATGAAAGTGATTCTCGTCAGTCTCTGCTTGGGGCTACTTCAATAGGACACAAACCATAGCGATAGAACTTGGAACTACATTACTGTGAGAAGTTTCAAAGAGCTAGCACAAACCGTGTTTGATTTAGAGTTCCAACTACATGTATCCATATAGGAGAAAACAAAGTGAAACCTAAACATGAAAACGGTTACTGCAAAGGAACGGTTTAACCTAGAAGAACGAAATTTGGTGAGCCAAGTGGGATTGGTGTACTGATCATTACCTGCCAGTATCATCAGGATTGGGTGAAAAAATATTTGCTGAGATTTCAGGAAACTCGTAGTTTTTTGGAAGCTTGGCAACCCCTTTCAATGAAAGTGATTCTCGTCAGTCTCTGCTTGGGGCTACTTCAATAGGACACAAACCATAGCGATAGAAGTTGGAACTATATTTTTGTGCCAAGTTCAAAGAGCTAGCACAAACCGTGTTTGATTTAGAGTTCCAACTACATGTATCCATATAGGAGAAAACAAAGTGAAACCTAAACATGAAAACGGTTACTGCAAAGGAACGGTTTAACCTAGAAGAACGAAATTTCGCGAGCCAAGTGGATTCGTGTACTGATCATTACCTGGCAGTATCATCAGGATTGGGTGAAAAAATGTTTGCTGAGATTTCAGGAAACTCGTAGTTTTTTGGAAGCTTGGCAACCCCTTTCAATGAAAGTGATTCTCGTCAGTCTCTGCTTGGGGCTACTTCAGTAGGACACCAACCATAGCGATAGAACTTGGAACTACATTATTGTGCCAAGTTTCAAAGATCTAGCACAAACTGTGTTTGATTTAGAGTTCCAACTACGTGTATCCATATAGGAGAAAACAGAGTGAAACCTAAACATGAAAACGGTTACTGCAAAAGAACGGTTTAACCTAGAAGAACGAAATTTGGTGAGCCAAGTGGGATTGGAGTACTGATCATTGCCTGTCAGTATCATCAAGATTGGGTGAAAAAATGTTTGCTGAGATTTCAGGAAACTCGTAGTTTTTTGGAAGCTTGGCAACCCCTTTCAATGAAAGTGATTCTCGTCAGTCTCTGCTTGGGGCTACTTCGATAGGACACGAACCATAGCGATAGAACTTGGAACTACATTATTGTGCCAATTTTCAAAGAGCTAGCACAAACCGTGTTTGATTTAGAGTTCCAACTACGTGTATCCATATAGGAGAAAACAGAGTGAAACCTAAACATGAAAACGGTTACTGCAAAGGAACGGTTTAACCTAGAAGAACGAAATTTGGTAAGCCAAGTGGGATTGGAGTACTGATCATTACCTGCCAGTATCATCAATATTGGGTGAAAAAATGTGTGCTGAGATTTCAGGAAACTCGTACTTTTTTGGAAGCTTGGCAACCCCTTTCAATGAAAGTGACTCTCGTCAGTCTCTGCTTGGGGCTACCTCGATAGGACACGAACCGTAGTGATAGAACTTGGAACTACATTATTGTGCCAATTTTCAAAGATCTAGCACAAACCGTGTTTGATTTAGAGTTCCAACTACGTGTATCCATATATGAGAAAACAGAGTGAAACCTAAACATGAAAACGGTTACTGCAAAGGAACAGTTTATCCTAGAAGAACGAAATTTGGTGAGCCAAGTGGGATTGGTGTACTGATCATTACCTGCGAGTATCGTCAAGATTGGGTGAAAAAATGTTTGCTGAGATTTCAGGAAACTCGTAGTTTTTTGGAAGCTTGGCAACTCCTTTCAATGAAAGTGATTCTCGTCAATCTCTGCTTGGGGCTACTTCGA
Organism: Urocitellus parryii; assembly: GCF_045843805.1. Lineage (NCBI taxonomy): Eukaryota > Metazoa > Chordata > Mammalia > Rodentia > Sciuridae > Urocitellus > Urocitellus parryii. Next base: position 16,759 of record NW_027553789.1, read on the forward strand.
TAGGACACGAACCATAGCGATAGAACTTGGAACTACATTATTGTGCCAAGTTTCAAAGAGCTAGCACAAACCGTGTTTGATTTAGAGTTCCAACTACGTGTATCCATATAGGAGAAAACAGAGTGAAACCTAAACATGAAAACGATTACTGCAAAGGAACGGTTTATCCTAGAAGAACGAAATTTGGTGAGCCAAGTGGGATTGGTGTACTGATCATTACCTGCGAGTATCATCAAGATTGGGTGAAAAAATGTTTGCTGAGATTTCAGGAAACTCGTAGTTTCTTGGAAGCTTGGCAACCCCTTTCAATGAAAGTGATTCTCGTCAGTCTCTGCTTGGGGCTACTTCGATAGGACACCAACCATAGCGATAGAACTTGGAACTAAATTATTGTGCCAAGTTTCAAAGAGCTAGCACAAACCGTGTTTGATTTAGAGTTCCAACTACATGTATCCATATAGGAGAAAACAGAGTGAAACCTAAACATGAAAACGGTTACTGCAAAGGAACGGTTTAACCTAGAAGAACGAAATTTGGTGAGCCAAGTCGGATTGGTGTACTGATCATTACCAGCCAGGGTCATCAAGATTGGGTGAAAAATGTTTGCTGAGATTTCAGGAAACTCGTAGTTTTTTGGAAGCTTGGCAACCCCTTTCAATGAAAGTGATTCTCATCAGTCTCTGCTTGGGGCTACTTCAATAGGACATCAACCATAGCGATAGAACTTGGAACTACATTATTGTGCCAAGTTTCAAAGAGCTAGCACAAACCGTGTTTGATTTAGAGTTCCAACTACATGTATCCATATAGGGGAAAACAGAGTGAAACCTAAACATGAAAACGGTTACTGAAAAGGAACGGTTTAACCTAGAAGAAAGAAATTTGGTGAGCCAAGTGGGATTGGTGTACTGATCATTACCTGCCAGTATCATCAAGATTGGGCGAAAAAATGTTTGCTGAGATTTCAGGAAACTCGTAGTTTTTTGGAAGCTTGGCAACCCCTTTCAATGAAAGTGATTCTCGTCAGTCTCTGCTTGGGGCTACTTCAATAGGACACCAATCATAACGATAGAACTTGGAACTACATTATTGTGCCAAGTTTCAAAGAGCTAGCACAAACCGTGTTTGATTGAGAGTTCCAACTACATGTATCCATATAGGAGAAAACAGAGTGAAACCTAAACATGAAAACGGTTACTGCAAAGGAACGGTTTAACCTAGAAGAACGAAATTTCGTGAGCCAAGTCGGATTGGTGTACTGATCATTACCTGCCAGTATCATCAAGATTGGGTGAAAAAATGTTTGCTGAGATTTCAGGAAACTCATAGTTTTTTGGAAGCTTGGCAACCCCTTTCAATGAAAGTGATTCTCGTCAGTCTCTGCTTGGGGCTACTTCAATAGGACACAAACCATAGCGATAGAACTTGGAACTACATTACTGTGAGAAGTTTCAAAGAGCTAGCACAAACCGTGTTTGATTTAGAGTTCCAACTACATGTATCCATATAGGAGAAAACAAAGTGAAACCTAAACATGAAAACGGTTACTGCAAAGGAACGGTTTAACCTAGAAGAACGAAATTTGGTGAGCCAAGTGGGATTGGTGTACTGATCATTACCTGCCAGTATCATCAGGATTGGGTGAAAAAATATTTGCTGAGATTTCAGGAAACTCGTAGTTTTTTGGAAGCTTGGCAACCCCTTTCAATGAAAGTGATTCTCGTCAGTCTCTGCTTGGGGCTACTTCAATAGGACACAAACCATAGCGATAGAAGTTGGAACTATATTTTTGTGCCAAGTTCAAAGAGCTAGCACAAACCGTGTTTGATTTAGAGTTCCAACTACATGTATCCATATAGGAGAAAACAAAGTGAAACCTAAACATGAAAACGGTTACTGCAAAGGAACGGTTTAACCTAGAAGAACGAAATTTGGTGAGCCAAGTGGGATTGGTGTACTGATCATTACCTGCCAGGATGATCAAGATTGGGTGAAAAATGTTTGCTGAGATTTCAGGAAACTCGTAGTTTTTTGGAAGCTTGGCAACCCCTTTCAATGAAAGTGATTCTCGTCAGTCTCTGCTTGGGGCTACTTCAATAGGACACCAACCATAGCGATAGAACTTGGAACTGCATTATTGTGCCAAGTTTCAAAGAGCTAGCACAAACCGTGTTTGATTTAGAGTTCCAACTACATGTATCCATATAGGAGAAAAGAGAGTGAAACCTAAACATGAAAACGGTTACTGCAAAGGAACGGTTTAACCTAGAAGAACGAAATTTGGTGAGCCAAGTGGGATTGGTGTACTGATCATTACCTGCCAGTATCATCAAGTTTGGGTGAAAAAATGTTTGCTGAGATTTCAGGAAACTCGTAGTTTTTTGGAAGCTTGGCAACCCCTTTCAATGAAAGTGATTCTCTTCAGTATCTGCTTGGGGCTACTTCAATAGGACACCAACCATAGTGATAGAACTTGGAACTACATTTTTGTGCCAAGTTTCAAAGACCTAGCACAAACCGTGTTTGATTTAGAGTTCCAACTACATGTATCCATATAGGAGAAAACAAAGTGAAACCTAAACATGAAAACGGTTACTGCAAAGGAACGGTTTAACCTAGAAGAACGGAATTTGGTGAGCCAAGTGGGATTGGTGTACTGATCATTACCTGCCAGTATCATCAGGATTGGGTGAAAAAATGTTTGCTGAGATTTCAGGAAACTCGTAGTTTTTGGAAGCTTGGCAACCCCTTTCAATGAAAGTGATTCTCGTCAGTCTCTGCTTGGGGCTACTGCAATAGGACACAAACAATAGCGATAGAACTTGGAACTACATTTTTGTGCCAAGTTTCAAAGAGCTAGCACAAACCGTGTTTGATTTAGAGTTCCAACTACATGTATCCATATAGGAGAAAACAAAGTGAAACCTAAACATGAAAACGGTTACTGCAAAGGAACGGTTTAACCTAGAAGAACGAAATTTGGTGAGCCAAGTGGGATTGGTGTACTGATCATTACCTGCCAGTATCATCAGGATTGGGTGAAAAAATGTTTGCTGAGATTTCCGGAAACTCGTAGTTTTTTGGAAGCTTGGCAACCCCTTTCAATGAAAGTGATTCTCGTCAGTCTCTGCTTGGGGCTACTGCAATAGGACACAAACAATAGCGATAGAACTTGGAACTACATTTTTGTGCCAAGTTTCAAAGAGCTAGCACAAACCGTGTTTGATTTAGAGTTCCAACTACATGTATCCATATAGGAGAAAACAGAGTGAAACCTAAACATGAAAACGGTTACTGCAAAGGAACGGTTTAACCTAGAATAACGAAATTTGGTGAGCCAAGTGGGATTGTACTGATCATTACCAGCCAGGGTCATCAAGATTGGGTGAAAAATGTTTGCTGAGATTTCAGCAAACTCGTAGTTTTTTGGAAGCTTGGCAACCCCTTTCAATGAAAGTGATTCTCGTCAGTCTCTGCTTGGGGCTACTTCAGTAGGACACCAACCATAGCGATAGAACTTGGAACTACATTATTGTGCCAAGTTTCAAAGATCTAGCACAAACTGTGTTTGATTTAGAGTTCCAACTACGTGTATCCATATAGGAGAAAACAGAGTGAAACCTAAACATGAAAACGGTTACTGCAAAGGAACGGTTTAACCTAGAAGAACGAAATTTGGTGAGCCAAGTGGGATTGGTGTACTGATCATTACCTGCCAGTATCATCAGGATTGGGGTGAAAAAATGTTTGCTGAGATTTCCGGAAACTCGTAGTTTTTTGGAAGCTTGGCAACCCCTTTCAATGAAAGTGATTCTCGTCAGTCTCTGCTTGGGGCTACTGCAATAGGACACAAACAATAGCGATAGAACTTGGAACTACATTTTTGTGCCAAGTTTCAAAGAGCTAGCACAAACCGTGTTTGATTTAGAGTTCCAACTACATGTATCCATATAGGAGAAAAAAAAGTGAAACCTACACATGAAAACGGTTACTGCAAAGGAACGGTTTAACCTAGAAGAACGAAATTTGATGAGCCAAGTGGGATTGGTGTACTGATCATTACCTGCCAGTATGATCAAGAATGGGTGAAAAAATGTTTGCTGAGATTTCAGGAAACTCGTAGTTTTTTGGAAGCTTGGCAACCCCTTTCAATGAAAGTGATTCTCGTCAGTCTCTGCTTGGGGCTACTTCAATAGGACACCAACCATAGCGATAGAACTTGGAACTACATTATTGTGCCAAGTTTCAAAGAGCTAGCACAAACCGTGTTTGATTTAGAGTTCCAACTACATGTATCCATATAGGAGAAAACAGAGTGAAACCTAAACATGAAAACGGTTACTGCAAAGGAACGGTTTAACCTAGAATAACGAAATTGGTGAGCCAAGTGGGATTGTACTGATCATTACCTGCCAGTATCATCAACATTGAGTGAAAAAATGTTTGCTGAGATTTCAGGAAACTCGTAGTTTTTTGGAAGCTTGGCAACCCCTTTCAATGAAAGTGATTCTCGTCAGTCTCTGCTTGGGGCTACTTCAATAGGACACCAACCATAGCGATAGAACTTGGAAATACATTATTGTGCCAAGTTTCAAAGATCTAGCACAAACTGTGTTTGATTTAGAGTTCCAACTACGTGTATCCATATAGGAGATAACAGAGTGAAACCTAAACATGAAAACGGTTACTGCAAAGGAACGGTTTAACCTAGAAGAACGAAATTTGGTGAGCCAAGTGGGATTGGAGTACTGATCATTGCCTGTCAGTATCATCAAGATTGGGTGAAAAAATGTTTGCTGAGATTTCAGGAAACTCGTAGTTTTTTGGAAGCTTGGCAACCCCTTTCAATGTAAGTGATTCTCGTCAGTCTCTGCTTGGGGCTACTTCGATAGGACACGAACCATAGCGATAGAACTTGGAACTACATTATTGTGCCAATTTTCAAAGAGCTAGCACAAACCGTGTTTGATTTAGAGTTCCAACTACGTGTATCCATATAGGAGAAAACAGAGTGAAACCTAAACATGAAAACGGTTACTGCAAAGGAACGGTTTAACCTAGAAGAACGAAATTTGGTGAGCCAAGTGGGATTGGTGTACTGATCATTACCTGCGAGTATCATCAAGATTGGGTGAAAAAATGTTTGCTGAGATTTCAGGAAACTCGTAGTTTTTTGGAAGCTTGGCAACTCCTTTCAATGAAAGTGATTCTCGTCAATCTCTGCTTGGGCTACTTCGATAGGACACGAACCATAGCGATAGAACTTGGAACTACATTATTGTGCCAAGTTTCAAAGAGCTAGCACAAACCGTGTTTGATTTAGAGTTCCAACTACGTGTATCCATATAGGAGAAAACAGAGTGAAACCTAAACATGAAAACGGTTACTGCAAAGGAACGGTTTAACCTAGAAGAACGAAATTTGGTGAGCCAAGTGGGATTGGTGTACTGATCATTACCTGCCAGTATCATCAACATTGAGTGAAAAAATGTTTGCTGAGATTTCAGGAAACTCGTAGTTTTTTGGAAGCTTGGCAACCCCTTTCAATGAAAGTGATTCTCGTCAGTCTCTGCTTGGGGCTACTTCAATAGGACACCAACCATAGCGATAGAACTTGGAACTACATTATTGTGCCAAGTTTCAAAGATCTAGCACAAACTGTGTTTGATTTAGAGTTCCAACTACGTGTATCCATATAGGAGAAAACAGAGTGAAACCTAAACATGAAAACGGTTACTGCAAAGGAACGGTTTAACCTAGAAGAACGAAATTTGGTGAGCCAAGTGGGATTGGAGTACTGATCATTGCCTGTCAGTATCATCAAGATTGGGTGAAAAAATGTTTGCTGAGATTTCAGGAAACTCGTAGTTTTTTGGAAGCTTGGCAACCCCTTTCAATGAAAGTGATTCTCGTCAGTCTCTGCTTGGGGCTACTTCAATAGGACACCAACCATAGCGATAGAACTTGGAACTACATTATTGTGACAAGTTTCAAAGATCTAGCACAAACTGTGTTTGATTTAGAGTTCCAACTACGTGTATCCATATAGGAGAAAACAGAGTGAAACCTAAACATGAAAACGGTTACTGCAAAGGAACGGTTTAACCTAGAAGAAAGAAATTTGTTAAGCCAAGTGGGATTGGAGTACTGATCATTACCTGCCAGTATCATCAATATTGGGTGAAAACATGTGTGCTGAGATTTCAGGAAACTCGTACTTTTTTGGAAGCTTGGCAACCCCTTTCAATGAAAGTGATTCTCGTCAGTCTCTGCTTGGGGCTACCTCGATAGGACATGAACCATAGTGATAGAACTTGGAACTACATTATTGTGCCAATTTTCAAAGAGCTAGCACAAACCGTGTTTGATTTAGGGTTCCAACTACGTGTATCCATATAGGAGAAAACAGAGTGAAACCTAAACATGAAAACGGTTACTGCAAAGGAACGGTTTAACCTAGAAGAACGAAATTTGGTGAGCCAAGTGGGATTGGTGTACTGATCATTACCTGCGAGTATCATCAAGATTGGTGAAAAAATGTTTGCTGAGATTTCAGGAAACTCGTAGTTTTTGGGAAGCTTGGCAACTCCTTTCAATGAAAGTGATTCTCGTCAATCTGTGCTTGGGGCTACTTCGATAGGACACCAACCATAGCGATAGAACTTGGAACTACATTATTGTGCCAAGTTTCAAAGAGCTAGCACAAACCGTGTTTGATTTAGAGTTCCAACTACATGTATCCATATAGGAGAAAACAGAGTGAAACCTAAACATGAAAACGGTTACTGCAAAGGAACGGTTTAACCTAGAAGAACGAAATTTGGTGAGCCAAGTCGGATTGGTGTACTGATCATTACCAGCCAGGGTCATCAAGATTGGGTGAAAAATGTTTGCTGAGATTTCAGCAAACTCGTAGTTTTTTGGAAGCTTGGCAACCCCTTTCAATGAAAGTGATTCTCGTCAGTCTCTGCTTGGGGCTACTTCAGTAGGACACCAACCATACCGATAGAACTTGGAACTACATTATTGTGCCAAGTTTCAAAGATCTAGCACAAACTGTGTTTGATTTAGAGTTCCAACTACGTGTATCCATATAGGAGAAAACAGAGTGAAACCTAAACATGAAAACGGTTACTGCAAAGGAACGGTTTAACCTAGAAGAACGAAATTTGGTGAGCCAAGTGGGATTGGTGTACTGATCATTACCTGCCAGTATCATCAGGATTGGGTGAAAAAATGTTTGCTGAGATTTCCGGAAACTCGTAGTTTTTTTGGAAGCTTGGCAACCCCTTTCAATGAAAGTGATTCTCGTCAGTCTCTGCTTGGGGCTACTGCAATAGGACACAAACAATAGCGATAGAACTTGGAACTACATTTTTGTGCCAAGTTTCAAAGAGCTAGCACAAACCGTGTTTGATTTAGAGTTCCAACTACATGTATCCATATAGGAGAAAAAAAAGTGAAACCTACACATGAAAACGGTTACTGCAAAGGAACGGTTTAACCTAGAAGAACGAAATTTGATGAGCCAAGTGGGATTGGTGTACTGATCATTACCTGCCAGTATGATCAAGAATGGGTGAAAAAATGTTTGCTGAGATTTCAGGAAACTCGTAGTTTTTTGGAAGCTTGGCAACCCCTTTCAATGAAAGTGATTCTCGTCAGTCTCTGCTTGGGGCTACTTCAATAGGACACCAACCATAGCGATAGAACTTGGAACTACATTATTGTGCCAAGTTTCAAAGAGCTAGCACAAACCGTGTTTGATTTAGAGTTCCAACTACATGTATCCATATAGGAGAAAACAGAGTGAAACCTAAACATGAAAACGGTTACTGCAAAGGAACGGTTTAACCTAGAATAACGAAATTTGGTGAGCCAAGTGGGATTGTACTGATCATTACCTGCCAGTATCATCAACATTGAGTGAAAAAATGTTTGCTGAGATTTCAGGAAACTCGTAGTTTTTTGGAAGCTTGGCAACTCCTTTCAATGAAAGTGATTCTCGTCAGTCTCTGCTTGGGGCTACTTCAATAGGACACCAACCATAGCGATAGAACTTGGAAATACATTATTGTGCCAAGTTTCAAAGATCTAGCACAAACTGTGTTTGATTTAGAGTTCCAACTACGTGTATCCATATAGGAGAAAACAGAGTGAAACCTAAACATGAAAACGGTTACTGCAAAGGAACGGTTTAACCTAGAAGAACGAAATTTGGTGAGCCAAGTGGGATTGGAGTACTGATCATTGCCTGTCAGTATCATCAAGATTGGGTGAAAAAATGTTTGCTGAGATTTCAGGAAACTCGTAGTTTTTTGGAAGCTTGGCAACCCCTTTCAATGTAAGTGATTCTCGTCAGTCTCTGCTTGGGGCTACTTCGATAGGACACGAACCATAGCGATAGAACTTGGAACTACATTATTGTGCCAATTTTCAAAGAGCTAGCACAAACCGTGTTTGATTTAGAGTTCCAACTACGTGTATCCATATAGGAGAAAACAGAGTGAAACCTAAACATGAAAACGGTTACTGCAAAGGAACGGTTTAACCTAGAAGAACGAAATTTGGTGAGCCAAGTGGGATTGGTGTACTGATCATTACCTGCGAGTATCATCAAGATTGGGTGAAAAAATGTTTGCTGAGATTTCAGGAAACTCGTAGTTTTTTGGAAGCTTGGCAACTCCTTTCAATGAAAGTGATTCTCGTCAATCTCTGCTTGGGGCTACTTCGATAGGACACGAACCATAGCGATAGAACTTGGAACTACATTATTGTGCCAAGTTTCAAAGAGCTAGCACAAACCGTGTTTGATTTAGAGTTCCAACTACCTGTATCCATATAGGAGAAAACAGAGTGAAACCTAAACATGAAAACGGTTACTGCAAAGGAACGGTTTAACCTAGAAGAACGAAATTTGGTGAGCCAAGTAGGATTGGTGTACTGATCATTACCTGCCAGTATCATCAACATTGAGTGAAAAAATGTTTGCTGAGATTTCAGGAAACTCGTAGTTTTTTGGAAGCTTGGCAACCCCTTTCAATGAAAGTGATTCTCGTCAGTCTCTGCTTGGGGCTACTTCAATAGGACACCAACCATAGCGATAGAACTTGGAACTACATTATTGTGCCAAGTTTCAAAGATCTAGCACAAACTGTGTTTGATTTAGAGTTCCAACTACGTGTATCCATATAGGAGAAAACAGAGTGAAACCTAAACATGAAAACGGTTACTGCAAAGGAACGGTTTAACCTAGAAGAACGAAATTTGGTGAGCCAAGTGGGATTGGAGTACTGATCATTGCCTGTCAGTATCATCAAGATTGGGTGAAAAAATGTTTGCTGAGATTTCAGGAAACTCGTAGTTTTTTGGAAGCTTGGCAACCCCTTTCAATGAAAGTGATTCTCGTCAGTCTCTGCTTGGGGCTACTTCAATAGGACACCAACCATAGCGATAGAACTTGGAACTACATTATTGTGACAAGTTTCAAAGATCTAGCACAAACTGTGTTTGATTTAGAGTTCCAACTACGTGTATCCATATAGGAGAAAACAGAGTGAAACCTAAACATGAAAACGGTTACTGCAAAGGAACGGTTTAACCTAGAAGAACGAAATTTGGTAAGCCAAGTGGGATTGGAGTACTGATCATTACCTGCCAGTATCATCAATATTGGGTGAAAACATGTGTGCTGAGATTTCAGGAAACTCGTACTTTTTTGGAAGCTTGGCAACCCCTTTCAATGAAAGTGATTCTCGTCAGTCTCTGCTTGGGGCTACCTCGATAGGACATGAACCATAGTGATAGAACTTGGAACTACATTATTGTGCCAATTTTCAAAGAGCTAGCACAAACCGTGTTTGATTTAGGGTTCCAACTACGTGTATCCATATAGGAGAAAACAGAGTGAAACCTAAACATGAAAACGGTTACTGCAAAGGAACGGTTTAACCTAGAAGAACGAAATTTGGTGAGCCAAGTGGGATTGGTGTACTGATCATTACCTGCCAGTATCATCAAGATTGGGTGAAAAATGTTTGCTGAGATTTCAGGAAACTCGTAGTTTTTTGGAAGCTTGGCAACTCCTTTCAATGAAAGTGATTCTCGTCAATCTCTGCTTGGGGCTACTTCGATAGGACACCAACCATAGCGATAGAACTTGGAACTACATTATTGTGCCAAGTTTCAAAGAGCTAGCACAAACCGTGTTTGATTTAGAGTTCCAACTACATGTATCCATATAGGAGAAAACAGAGTGAAACCTAAACATGAAAACGGTTACTGCAAAGGAACGGTTTAACCTAGAAGAACGAAATTTGGTGAGCCAAGTTGGATTGGTGTACTGATCATTACCAGCCAGGGTCATCAAGATTGGGTGAAAAATGTTTGCTGAGATTTCAGGAAACTCGTAGTTTTTTGGAAGCTTGGCAACCCCTTTCAATGAAAGTGATTCTCATCAGTCTCTGCTTGGGGCTACTTCAATAGGACATCAACTATAGCGATAGAACTTGGAACTACATTATTGTGCCAAGTTTCAAAGAGCTAGCACAAACCGTGTTTGATTTAGAGTTCCAACTACATGTATCCATATAGGGGAAAACAGAGTGAAACCTAAACATGAAAACGGTTACTGAAAAGGAACGGTTTAACCTAGAAGAAAGAAATTTGGTGAGCCAAGTGGGATTGGTGTACTGATCATTACCTGCCATTATCATCAAGATTGGGCGAAAAAATGTTTGCTGAGATTTCAGGAAACTCGTAGTTTTTTGGAAGCTTGGCAACCCCTTTCAATGAAAGTGATTCTCGTCAGTCTCTGCTTGGGGCTACTTCAATAGGACACCAATCATAACGATAGAACTTGGAACTACATTATTGTGCCAAGTTTCAAAGAGCTAGCACAAACCGTGTTTGATTGAGAGTTCCAACTACATGTATCCATATAGGAGAAAACAGAGTGAAACCTAAACATGAAAACGGTTACTGCAAAAAACGGTTTAACCTAGAAGAACGAAATTTCGTGAGCCAAGTCGGATTGGTGTACTGATCATTACCTGCCAGTATCATCAGGATTGGGTGAAAAAATATTTGCTGAGATTTCAGGAAACTCGTAGTTTTTTGGAAGCTTGGCAACCCCTTTCAATGAAAGTGATTCTCGTCAGTCTCTGCTTGGGGCTACTTCAATAGGACACAAACCATAGCGATAGAAGTTGGAACTATATTTTTGTGCCAAGTTTCAAAGAGCTAGCACAAACCGTGTTTGATTTAGAGTTCCAACTACATGTATCCATATAGGAGAAAACAAAGTGAAACCTAAACATGAAAACGGTTACTGCAAAGGAACGGTTTAACCTAGAAGAACGAAATTTGGTGAGCCAAGTGGGATTGGTGTACTGATCATTACCTGCGAGTATCATCAAGATTGGGTGAAAAAATGTTTGCTGAGATTTCAGGAAACTCGTAGTTTTTTGGAAGCTTGGCAACTCCTTTCAATGAAAGTGATTCTCGTCAATCTCTGCTTGGGGCTACTTCGATAGGACACGAACCATAGCGATAGAACTTGGAACTACATTATTGTGCCAAGTTTCAAAGAGCTAGCACAAACCGTGTTTGATTTAGAGTTCCAACTACGTGTATCCATATAGGAGAAAACAGAGTGAAACCTAAACATGAAAACGGTTACTGCAAAGGAACAGTTTAACCTAGAAGAACGAAATTTGGTGAGCCAAGTGGGATTGGTGTACTGATCATTACCTGCCAGTATCATCAAGATTGGGTGAAAAAATGTTTGCTGAGATTTCAGGAAACTCGTAGTTTCTTGGAAGCTTGGCAACCCCTTTCAATGAAAGTGATTCTCGTCAGTCTCTGCTTGGGGCTACTTCGATAGGACACCAATCATAGCGATAGAACTTAGAACTACATTATTGTGCCAAGTTTCAAAGAGCTAGCACAAACCGTGTTTGATTTAGAGTTCCAACTACATGTATCCATATAGGAGAAAACAGAGTGAAACCTAAAACATGAAAACGGTTACTGCAAAGGAACGGTTTAACCTAGAATAACGAAATTTGGTGAGCCAAGTGGGATTGTACTGATCATTACCTGCCAGTATCATCAACAATGAGTGAAAAAATGTTTGCTGAGATTTCAGGAAACTCGTAGTTTTTTGGAGGCTTGGCAACCCCTTTCAATGAAAGTGATTCTCGTCAGTCTCTGCTTGGGGCTACTTCAATAGGACACCAACCATAGCGATAGAACTTGGAAGTACATTATTGTGCCAAGTTTCAAAGAGCTAGCACAAACCGTGTTTGATTTAGAGTTCCAACTACATGTATCCATATAGGAGAAAACAGAGTGAAACCTAAAACATGAAAACGGTTACTGCAAAGGAACGGTTTAACCTAGAATAACGAAATTTGGTGAGCCAAGTGGGATTCTACTGATCATTACCTGCCAGTATCATCAACATTGAGTGAAAAAATGTTTGCTGAGATTTCAGGAAACTCGTAGTTTTTTGGAAGCTTGGCAACCCCTTTCAATGAAAGTGATTCTCGTCAGTCTCTGCTTGGGGCTACTTCGATAGGACACGAACCATAGCGATAGAACTTGGAACTACATTATTGTGCCAATTTTCAAAGAGCTAGCACAAACCGTGTTTGATTTAGAGTTCCAACTACGTGTATCCATATAGGAGAAAACAGAGTGAAACCTAAACATGAAAACGGTTACTGCAAAGGAACGGTTTAACCTAGAAGAACGAAATTTGGTGAGCCAAGTGGGATTGGTGTACTGATCATTACCTGCGAGTATCATCAAGATTGGGTGAAAAAATGTTTGCTGAGATTTCAGGAAACTCGTAGTTTTTTGGAAGCTTGGCAACTCCTTTCAATGAAAGTGATTCTCGTCAATCTCTGCTTGGGGCTACTTCGATAGGACACGAACCATAGCGATAGAACTTGGAACTACATTATTGTGCCAAGTTTCAAAGAGCTAGCACAAACCGTGTTTGATTTAGAGTTCCAACTACGTGTATCCATATAGGAGAAAACAGAGTGAAACCTAAACATGAAAACGGTTACTGCAAAGGAACGGTTTAACCTAGAAGAACGAAATTTGGTGAGCCAAGTGGGATTGGTGTACTGATCATTACCTGCCAGTATCATCAACATTGAATGAAAAAATGTTTGCTGAGATTTCAGGAAACTCGTAGTTTTTTGGAAGCTTGGCAACCCCTTTCAATGAAAGTGATTCTCGTCAGTCTCTGCTTGGGGCTACTTCAATAGGACACCAACCATAGCGATAGAACTTGGAACTACATTATTGTGACAAGTTTCAAAGATCTAGCACAAACTGTGTTTGATTTAGAGTTCCAACTACGTGTATCCATATAGGAGAAAACAGAGTGAAACCTAAACATGAAAACGGTTACTGCAAAGGAACGGTTTAACCTAGAAGAAAGAAATTTGGTAAGCCAAGTGGGATTGGAGTACTGATCATTACCTGCCAGTATCATCAATATTGGGTGAAAAAAATGTGTGCTGAGATTTCAGGAAACTCGTACTTTTTTGGAAGCTTGGCAACCCCTTTCAATGAAAGTGATTCTCGTCAGTCTCTGCTTGGGGCTACCTCGATATGACACGAACCGTAGTGATAGAACTTGGAACTACATTATTGTGCCAATTTTCAAAGAGCTAGCACAAACCGTGTTTGAATTAGAGTTCCAACTACGTGTATCCATATAGGAGAAAACAGAGTGAAACCTAAACATGAAAACGGT
>NW_027553790.1:0-30480 GCF_045843805.1 Urocitellus parryii
GGCTACTTCAATAGCACACAAACCATAGCGATAGAACTTGGAACTACATTATTGTGCCAAGTTTCAAAGAGCTAGCACAAACCGTGTTTGATTTAGAGTTCCAACTACATGTATCTATATAGGAGAAAACAGAGTGAAACGTAAACATGAAAATGGTTACTGCAAATAAACGGTTTAACCTAGAAGAACGAAATTTGGTGAGCCAAGGTGGATTGGTGTACTGATCATTAAATGGAAGTATCATCCAAATTGGTGAAAAAAATGTTAGCTGAGATTTCAGGAAACTCGTAATTATTTGGAAGCTTGGCAACCCCTTTCAATGAAAGGGATTCTCGTCAGTCTCTGCTTGGGGCTACTTCAATAGCACACAAACCATAGCGATAGAACTTGGAACTACATTATTGTGCCAAGTTTCAAAGAGCTAGCACAAACCGTGTTTGATTTAGAGTTCCAACTACATGTATCCATATAGGAGAAAACAGAGTGAAACCTAAACATGAAAACGGTTACTGCAAAGGAACGTTTAACCTAGAAGAACGAAATTTGGTGAGCCAAGTGGGATTCGTGTACTGATCACTACCTGCAAGTATCATCAAGATTGGGTGAAAAAATGTTTGCTGAGAATTCAGGAAACTCGCAGTTTTTTGGAAGCTAGGCAACCCCTTTCAATGAAAGGGATTCTCGTCAGTCTCTGCTTGGGGCTACTTCAATAGCACACAAACCATAGCGATAGAACTTGGAACTACATTATTGTGCCAAGTTTCAAAGAGCTAGCACAAAACGTGTTTGATTTAGAGTTCCAACTACACGTATCTATATAGGAGAAAACAGAGTGAAACCTAAACATGAAAAGGGTTACTGCAAAGGAACGTTTTAACCTAGAAGAACGAAATTTGGTGAGCCAAGTGGGATTGGTGTACTGATCATTAAATGGAAGTATCATCAAGATTGGGTGAAAAAATGTTTGCTGATATTTCAGGAAACTCGCAGTTTTTTGGAAGCCTCCAACCACTTTCAATGAAAGTGATTCTCGTCAGTCTCTGCTTGGGGCTACTTCCATAGCACACAAACCATAGCGATAGAACTTGGAACTACATTATTGTGCCAAGTTTCAAAGAGCTAGCACAAACCATGTTTGATTTAGAGTTCCAAATACATGTATCTATATAGGAGAAAACAGAGTGAAACCTAAACATGAAAACAGTTACTGCAAAGGAACGGTTTAACCTAGAAGAACGAAATTTGGTGAGCCAAGTGGGATTGGTGTACTGATCATTAAATGGAAGTATCATCAAGATTGGGTGAAAAAATGTTTGCTGAGATTACAGGAAACTCGCAGTTTTTTGGAAGCCTGGCAACCCCTTTCAATGAAAGGGATTCTCGTCAGTCTCTGCTTGGGGCTACTTCAATAGCACACAAACCATAGCGATAGAACTTGGAACTACATTATTGTGCCAAGTTTCAAAGAGCTAGCACAAACCGTGTTTGACTTAGAGTTCCAACTACATGTATCCATATAGGAGAAAACAGAGTGAAACCTAAACATGAAAACGGTTACTGCAAAGGAACGGATTAACCTAGAAGAACGAAATTTGGTGAGCCAAGTGGGATTGGTGTACTGATCATTAAATGGAAGTATCATCAAGATTGGGTGAAAAAATGTTAGCTGAGATTTCAGGAAACTCGTAGTTTTTTGGAACCCTCATAACCCCTTTCAATAAAACGGATTCTCGTAAGTTTCTGCTTGGGGCTACTTCAATAGCACACAAACCATAGCGATAGAACTTGGAACTACATTCTTGTGCCAAGTTTCAAAGAGCTAGCACAAACCGTGTTTGATTTAGAGTTCCAACTACATGTATCCATATAGGAGAAAACAGAGTGAAACCTAAACATGAAAACGGTTACTGCAAAGGAACGGTTTAACCTAGAAGAACGAAATTTAGTGAGCCAAGTGAGATTCGTGTACTGATCACTACCTGCAAGTATCATCAAGATTGGGTGAAAAAATGTTTGCTGAGATTTCAGGAAACTCGCTGTTTTTTGGAAGCTTGGCAACCCCTTTCAATGAAAGGGATTCTCATCAGTCTCTGCTTGGGGCTACTTCAATAGCACACAAACCATAGCGATAGAACTTGGAACTACATTATTGTGCCAAGTTTCAAAGAGCTAGCACAAACCGTGTTTGATTTAGAGTGCCAACTACATGTATCCATATAGGAGAAAACAGAGTGAAACCTAAACATGAAAACAGTTACTGCAAAGGAACGGTTTAACCTAGAAGAACGAAATTTGGTGAGCCAAGTGGGATTGGTGTACTGATCATTAAATGGAAGTATCATCAAGACTGGGTGAAAAAATGTTTGCTGAGATTTCTGGATACTCGCAGTTTTATGGAAGCATTCAACCCCTTTCAATGAAAGGGATTCTCGTCAGTCTCTCTTTGGGGCTACTTCAATAGCACACAAACCATAGCGATAGAACTTGGAACTACATTATTGTGCCAAGTTTCAAAGAGCTAGCACAAACCGTGTTTGATTTAGAGTTCCAACTACATGTATCTATATAGGAGAAAACAGAGTGAAACCTAAACAGGAAAACGGTTACTGCAAAGGAACGGTTTAACCTAGAAGAACGAAATGTGGTGAGCCAAGTGGGATTGGTGTACTGATTATTAAATAGAAGTATCATCAAGATTGGGTGAAAAAATGTTTGCTGAGATTTTCAGGAAACTCGTAGTTTTTTGGAAGCATGGCAACCCCTTTCAATGAAAGGGTTTCTCGTCAGTCTCTGCTTGGGGCTACTTCAATAGCACACAAACCATAGCGATAGAACTTGGAACTACATTATTGTGCCAAGTTTCAAAGAGCTAGCACAAACCGTGTTTGATTTAGAGTTCCAACTACATGTATCCATATAGGAGAAAACAGAGTGAAACGTAAACATGAAAATGGTTACTGCAAATAAACGGTTTAACCTAGAAGAACGAAATTTGGTGAGCCAAGGTGGATTGGTGTACTGATCATTAAATGGAAGTATCATCCAGATTGGGTGAAAAAAATGTTAGCTGAGATTTCAGGAAACTCGTAATTATTTGGAAGCTTGGCAACCCCTTTCAATGAAAGGGATTCTCGTCAGTCTCTGCTTGGGGCTACTTCAATAGCACACAAACCATAGCGATAGAACTTGGAACTACATTATTGTGCCAAGTTTCAAAGAGCTAGCACAAACCGTGTTTGATTTAGAGTTCCAACTACATGTATCCATATAGGAGAAAACAGAGTGAAACCTAAACATGAAAACGGTTACTGCAAAGGAACGGTTTAACCTAGAAGAACGAAATTTGGTGAGCCAAGTGGGATTCGTGTACTGATCACTACCTGCAAGTATCATCAAGATTGGGTGAAAAAATGTTTGCTGAGAATTCAGGAAACTCGCAGTTTTTTGGAAGCTAGGCAACCCCTTTCAATGAAAGGGATTCTCGTCAGTCTCTGCTTGGGGCTACTTCAATAGCACACAAACCATAGCGATAGAACTTGGAACTACATTATTGTGCCAAGTTTCAAAGAGCTAGCACAAACCTTGTTTGATTTAGAGTTCCAACTACATGTATCTATATAGGAGAAAACAGAGTGAAACCTAAACATGAAAACGGTTACTGCAAAGGAACGTTTTAACCTAGAAGAACGAAATTTGTTGAGAAAAGTGGGATTGGTGTACTGATCATTTAATAGAAGTATCATCAAGATTGGGTGAAAAAATGTTAGCTGAGATTTCAGGAAACTCGTAGTATTTTGGAAGCTTGGCAACCCCTTTCAATGAAAGGGATTCTCGTCAGTCTCTGCTTGGGGCTACTTCAATAGCACACAAACCATAGCGATAGAACTTGGAACTACATTATTGTGCCAAGTTTCAAAGAGCTAGCACAAACCGTGTTTGACTTAGAGTTCCAACTACATGTATCCATATAGGAGAAAACAGAGTGAAACCTAAACATGAAAAACGGTTACTGCAAAGGAACGGATTAACCTAGAAGAACGAAATTTGGTGAGCCAAGTGGGATTGGTGTACTGATCATTAAATGGAAGTATCATCAAGATTGGGTGAAAAAATGTTAGCTGAGATTTCAGGAAACTCGTAGTTTTTTGGAACCCTCATAACCCCTTTCAATAAAACGGATTCTCGTAAGTCTCTGCTTGGGGCTACTTCAATAGCACACAAACCATAGCGATAGAACTTGGAACTACATTCTTGTGCCAAGTTTCAAAGAGCTAGCACAAACCGTGTTTGATTTAGAGTTCCAACTACATGTATCCATATAGGAGAAAACAGAGTGAAACCTAAACATGAAAACGGTTACTGCAAAGGAACGGTTTAACCTAGAAGAACGAAATTTAGTGAGCCAAGTGAGATTCGTGTACTGATCACTACCTGCAAGTATCATCAAGATTGGGTGAAAAAATGTTTGCTGAGATTTCTGGAAACTCGTAGTTTTTTGGAAGCTTGGCAACCCCTTTCCATGATAGGGATTCTCGTCAGTCTCTGCTTGGGGCTACTTCAATAGCACACAAACCATAGCGATAGAACTTGGAACTACATTATTGTGCCAAGTTTCAAAGAGCTAGCACAAACCGTGTTTGATTTAGAGTTCCAACTACATGTATCCATATAGGAGAAAACAGAGTGAAACCTAAACATGAAAACGGTTACTGCAAAGGAACGGTTTAACCTAGAAGAACGAAATTTGGTGAGCCAAGTGGGATTCGTGTACTGATCACTACCTGCAAGTATCATCAAGATTGGGTGAAAAAATGTTTGCTGCGATTTCAGGAAACTCGCAGTTTTTTGGAAGCTTGGCAACCCCTTTCAATGAATGGGTTTCTCGTCAGTCTCTGCTTGGGGCTACTTCAAAAGCACACAAACCATAGCGATAGAACTTGGAACAACATTATGTTCCAAGTTTAAAAGAGCTAGCAAAAACCGTGTTTGATTTAGAGTTCCAACTACATGTATCCATATAGGAGAAAACAGAGTGAAACCTAAACATGAAAACGGTTACTGCAAAGGAACGGTTTAACCAAGAAGAACGAAATTTAGTGAGCCAAGTGAGATTCGTGTACTGATCACTAACTGCAAGTATCATCAAGATTGGGTGAAAAAATGTTTGCTGAGATTTCAGGAAACTCGCAGTTTTTTGGAAGCTTGGCAACCCCTTTCAATGAAAGGGATTCTCGTCAGTCTCTGCTTGGGGCTACTTCAATAGCACACAAACCATAGCGATAGAACTTGGAACTACATTATTGTGCCAAGTTTCAAAGAGCTAGCACAAACCGTGTTTGATTTAGAGTTCCAACTACACGTATCTATATAGGAGAAAACAGAGTGAAACCTAAACATGAAAAGGGTTACTGCAAAGGAACGTTTTAACCTAGAAGAACGAAATTTGGTGAGCCAAGTGGGATTGGTGTACTGATCATTAAATGGAAGTATCATCAAGATTGGGTGAAAAAATGTTTGCTGAGATTTCAGGAAACTCGCAGTTTTTTGGAAGCCTCCAACCACTTTCAATGAAAGTGATTCTCGTCAGTCTCTGCTTGGGGCTACTTCCATAGCACACAAACCATAGCGATAGAACTTGGAACTACATTATTGTGCCAAGTTTCAAAGAGCTAGCACAAACCGTGTTTGACTTAGAGTTCCAACTACATGTATCCATATAGGAGAAAACAGAGTGAAACCTAAACATGAAAACGGTTACTGCAAAGGAACGGATTAACCTAGAAGAACGAAATTTGGTGAGCCAAGTGGGATTGGTGTACTGATCATTAAATGGAAGTATCATCAAGATTGGGTGAAAAAATGTTTGCTGAGATTTCAGGAAACTCGTAGTTTTTTGGAACCCTCATAACCCCTTTCAATGAAACGGATTCTCGTAAGTCTCTGCTTGGGGCTACTTCAATAGCACACAAACCATAGCGATAGAACTTGGAACTACATTCTTGTGCCAAGTTTCAAAGAGCTAGCACAAACCGTGTTTGATTTAGAGTTCCAACTACATGTATCCATATAGGAGAAAACAGAGTGAAACCTAAACATGAAAACGGTTACTGCAAAGGAACGGTTTAACCTAGAAGAACGAAATTTAGTGAGCCAAGTGAGATTCGTGTACTGATCACTACCTGCAAGTATCATCAAGATTGGGTGAAAAAATGTTTGCTGAGATTTCAGGAAACTCGCTGTTTTTTGGAAGCTTGGCAACCCCTTTCAATGAAAGGGATTCTCATCAGTCTCTGCTTGGGGCTACTTCAATAGCACACAAACCATAGCGATAGAACTTGGAACTACAGTATTGTGCCAAGTTTCAAAGAGCTAGCACAAACCGTGTTTGATTTAGAGTGCCAACTACATGTATCCATATAGGAGAAAACAGAGTGAAACCTAAACATGAAAACAGTTACTGCAAAGGAACGGTTTAACCTAGAAGAACGAAATTTGGTGAGCCAAGTGGGATTGGTGTACTGATCATTAAATGGAAGTATCATCAAGACTGGGTGAAAAAATGTTAGCTGAGATTTCAGGAAATTCGTAGTATTTTGGAAGCTTGGCAACCCCTTTCAATGAAAGGGATTCTCGTCAGTCTCTGCTTGGGGCTACTTCAATAGCACACAAACCATAGCGATAGAACTTGGAACTACATTATTGTGCCAAGTTTCAAAGAGCTAGCACAAACCGTGTTTGACTTAGAGTTCCAACTACATGTATCCATATAGGAGAAAACAGAGTGAAACCTAAACATGAAAACGGTTACTGCAAAGGAACGGTTTAACCTAGAAGAACGAAATTTGGTGAGCCAAGTGGGATTGGTGTACTGATCATTAAATGGAAGTATCATCAAGATTGGGTGAAAAAATGTTAGCTGAGATTTCAGGAAACTCGTAGTTTTTTGGAACCCTCATAACCCCTTTCAATAAAACGGATTCTCGTAAGTCTCTGCTTGGGGCTACTTCAATAGCACACAAACCATAGCGATAGAACTTGGAACTACATTCTTGTGCCAAGTTTCAAAGAGCTAGCACAAACCGTGTTTGATTTAGAGTTCCAACTACATGTATCCATATAGGAGAAAACAGAGTGAAACCTAAACATGAAAACGGTTACTGCAAAGGAACGGTTTAACCTAGAAGAACGAAATTTGGTGAGCCAAGTGGGATTGGTGTACTGATCATTAAATGGAAGTATCATCAAGATTGGGTGAAAAAATGTTAGCTGAGATTTCAGGAAACTCGTAGTTTTTTGGAACCCTCATAACCCCTTTCAATGAAACGGATTCTCGTTAGTCTCTGCTTGGGGCTACTTCAATAGCACAAAAAACCATAGCGATAGAACTTGGAACTACATTCTTGTGCCAAGTTTCAAAGAGCTAGCACAAACCGTGTTTGATTTAGAGTTCCAACTACATGTATCCATATAGGAGAAAACAGAGTGAAACCTAAACATGAAAACGGTTACTGCAAAGGAACGGTTTAACCTAGAAGAACGAAATTTAGTGAGCCAAGTGAGATTCGTGTACTGATCACTACCTGCAAGTATCATCAAGATTGGGTGAAAAAATGTTTGCTGAGATTTCAGGAAACTCGCTGTTTTTTGGAAGCTTGGCAACCCCTTTCAATGAAAGGGATTCTCATCAGTCTCTGCTTGGGGCTACTTCAATAGCACACAAACCATAGCGATAGAACTTGGAACTACATTATTGTGCCAAGTTTCAAAGAGCTAGCACAAACCGTGTTTGATTTAGAGTGCCAAACTACATGTATCCATATAGGAGAAAACAGAGTGAAACCTAAACATGAAAACAGTTACTGCAAAGGAACGGTTTAACCTAGAAGAACGAAATTTGGTGAGCCCAAGTGGGATTGGTGTACTGATCATTAAATGGAAGTATCATCAAGACTGGGTGAAAAAATGTTTGCTGAGATTTCTGGATACTCGCAGTTTTATGGAAGCATTCAACCCCTTTCAATGAAAGGGATTCTCGTCAGTCTCTCTTTGGGGCTACTTCAATAGCACACAAACCATAGCGATAGAACTTGGAACTACATTATTGTGCCAAGTTTCAAAGAGCTAGCACAAACCGTGTTTGATTTAGAGTTCCAACTACATGTATCTATATAGGAGAAAACAGAGTGAAACCTAAACAGGAAAACGGTTACTGCAAAGGAACGGTTTAACCTAGAAGAACGAAATGTGGTGAGCCAAGTGGGATTGGTGTACTGATTATTAAATAGAAGTATCATCAGGATTGGGTGAAAAAATGTTTGCTGAGATTTCAGGAAACTCGTAGTTTTTTGGAAGCTTGGCATCCCCTTTCAATGAAAGGGTTTCTCGTCAGTCTCTGCTTGGGGCTACTTCAATAGCACACAAACCATAGCGATAGAACTTGGAACTACATTATTGTGCCAAGTTTCAAAGAGCTAGCACAAACCGTGTTTGATTTAGAGTTCCAACTACATGTATCCATATAGGAGAAAACAGAGTGAAACGTAAACATGAAAATGGTTACTGCAAACAAACGGTTTAACCTAGAAGAACGAAATTTGGTGAGCCAAGGTGGATTGGTGTACTGATCATTAAATGGAAGTATCATCCAGATTGGGTGAAAAAAATGTTAGCTGAGATTTCAGGAAACTCGTAATTATTTGGAAGCTTGGCAACCCCTTTCAATGAAAGGAATTCTCGTCAGTCTCTGCTTGGGGCTACTTCAATAGCACAAAACCATAGCGATAGAACTTGGAACTACATTATTGTGCCAAGTTTCAAAGAGCTAGCACAAACCGTGTTTGATTTAGAGTTCCAACTACATGTATCCATATAGGAGAAAACAGAGTGAAACCTAAACATGAAAACGGTTACTGCAAAGGAACGGTTTAACCTAGAAGAACGAAATTTGGTGAGCCAAGTGGGATTCGTGTACTGATCACTACCTGCAAGTATCATCAAGATTGGGTGAAAAAATGTTTGCTGAGAATTCAGGAAACTCGCAGTTTTTTGGGAAGCTAGGCAACCCCTTTCAATGAAAGGGATTCTCGTCAGTCTCTGCTTGGGGCTACTTCAATAGCACACAAACCATAGCGATAGAACTTGGAACTACATTATTGTGCCTAGTTTCAAAGAGCTAGCACAAACCTTGTTTGATTTAGAGTTCCAACTACATGTATCTATATAGGAGAAAACAGAGTGAAACCTAAACATGAAAACGGTTACTGCAAAGGAACGTTTTAACCTAGAAGAACGAAATTTGTTGAGAAAAGTGGGATTGGTGTACTGATCATTTAATAGAAGTATCATCAAGATTGGGTGAAAAAATGTTAGCTGAGATTTCAGGAAATTCGTAGTATTTTGGAAGCTTGGCAACCCCTTTCAATGAAAGGGATTCTCGTCAGTCTCTGCTTGGGGCTACTTCAATAGCACACAAACCATAGCGATAGAACTTGGAACTACATTATTGTGCCAAGTTTCAAAGAGCTAGCACAAACCGTGTTTGACTTAGAGTTCCAACTACATGTATCCATATAGGAGAAAAACAGAGTGAAACCTAAACATGAAAACGGTTACTGCAAAGGAACGGATTAACCTAGAAGAACGAAATTTGGTGAGCCAAGTGGGATTGGTGTACTGATCATTAAATGGAAGTATCATCAAGATTGGGTGAAAAAATGTTAGCTGAGATTTCAGGAAACTCGTAGTTTTTTGGAACCCTCATAACCCCTTTCAATAAAACGGATTCTCGTAAGTCTCTGCTTGGGGCTACTTCAATAGCACACAAACCATAGCGATAGAACTTGGAACTACATTCTTGTGCCAAGTTTCAAAGAGCTAGCACAAACAGTGTTTGATTTAGAGTTCCAACTACATGTATCCATATAGGAGAAAACAGAGTGAAACCTAAACATGAAAACGGTTACTGCAAAGGAACGGTTTAACCTAGAATAACGAAATTTAGTGAGCCAAGTGAGATTCGTGTACTGATCACTACCTGCAAGTATCATCAAGATTGGGTGAAAAAATGTTTGCTGAGATTTCAGGAAACTCGCTGTTTTTTGGAAGCTTGGCAACCCCTTTCAATGAAAGGGATTCTCATCAGTCTCTGCTTGGGGCTACTTCAATAGCACACAAACCATAGCGATAGAACTTGGAACTACATTATTGTGCCAAGTTTCAAAGAGCTAGCACAAACCGTGTTGATTTAGAGTGCCAACTACATGTATCCATATAGGAGAAAACAGAGTGAAACCTAAACATGAAAACAGTTACTGCAAAGGAACGGTTTAACCTAGAAGAACGAAATTTGGTGAGCCAAGTGGGATTGGTGTACTGATCATTAAATGGAAGTATCATCAAGACTGGGTGAAAAAATGTTTGCTGAGATTTCTGGATACTCGCAGTTTTATGGAAGCATTCAACCCCTTTCAATGAAAGGGATTCTCGTCAGTCTCTCTTTGGGGCTACTTCAATAGCACACAAACCAGAGCGATAGAACTTGGAACTACATTATTGTGCCAAGTTTCAAAGAGCTAGCACAAACCGTGTTTGATTTAGAGTTCCAACTACATGTATCTATATAGGAGAAAACAGAGTGAAACCTAAACAGGAAAACGTTACTGCAAAGGAACGGTTTAACCTAGAAGAACGAAATGTGGTGAGCCAAGTGGGATTGGTGTACTGATTATTAAATAGAAGTATCATCAAGATTGGGTGAAAAAATGTTTGCTGAGATTTCAGGAAACTCGTAGTTTTTTGGAAGCTTGGCAACCCCTTTCAATGAAAGGGTTTCTCGTCAGTCTCTGCTTGGGGCTACTTCAATAGCACACAAACCATAGCGATAGAACTTGGAACTACATTATTGTGCCAAGTTTCAAAGAGCTAGCACAAACCGTGTTTGATTTAGAGTTCCAACTACATGTATCCATATAGGAGAAAACAGAGTGAAACGTAAACATGAAAATGGTTACTGCAAATAAACGGTTTAACCTAGAAGAACGAAATTTGGTGAGCCCAAGGTGGATTGGTGTACTGATCATTAAATGGAAGTATCATCCAGATTGGGTGAAAAAAATGTTAGCTGAGATTTCAGGAAACTCATAATTATTTGGAAGCTTGGCAACCCCTTTCAATGAAAGGGATTCTCGTCAGTCTCTGCTTGGGGCTACTTCAATAGCACACAAACCATAGCGATAGAACTTGGAACTACATTATTGTGCCAAGTTTCAAAGAGCTAGCACAAACCGTGTTTGATTTAGAGTTCCAACTACATGTATCCATATAGGAGAAAACAGAGTGAAACCTAAACATGAAAACGGTTACTGCAAAGGAACGGTTTAACCTAGAAGAACGAAATTTGGTGAGCCAAGTGGGATTCGTGTACTGATCACTACCTGCAAGTATCATCAAGGATTGGGTGAAAAAATGTTTGCTGAGAATTCAGGAAACTCGCAGTTTTTTGGAAGCTTGGCAAACCCCTTTCAATGAAAGGGATTCTCGTCAGTCTCTGCTTGGGGCTACTTCAATAGCACACAAACCATAGCGATAGAACTTGGAACTACATTATTGTGCCAAGTTTCAAAGAGCTAGCACAAACCTTGTTTTGATTTAGAGTTCCAACTACATGTATCTATATAGGAGAAAACAGAGTGAAACCTAAACATGAAAACGGTTACTGCAAAGGAACGTTTTAACCTAGAAGAACGAAATTTGTTGAGAAAAGTGGGATTGGTGTACTGATCATTTAATAGAAGTATCATCAAGATTGGGTGAAAAAATGTTAGTTGAGATTTCAGGAAACTCGTAGTATTTTGGAAGCTTGGCAACCCCTTTCAATGAAAGGGATTCTCCTCAGTCTCTGCTTGGGGCTACTTCAATAGCACACAAACCATAGCGATAGAACTTGGAACTATATTATTGTGACAAGTTTCAAAGAGCTAGCACAAACCGTGTTTGATTTAGAGTTCCAACTACATGTATCCATATAGGAGAAAACAGAGTGAAACTAAACATGAAAACGGTTACTGCAAAGGAACGGTTTAACCTAGAAGAATGAAATTTGGTGAGCCAAGTGGGATTGGTGTACTGACCATTAAATGGAAGTATCATCAAGATTGGGTGAAAAAATGTTTGCTGAGATTTCGGGAAACTCGTAGTTTTTTTGGAAGCTTGACAATCCCTTTCAATGAAAGGGATTCTCGTCAGTCTCTGCTTGGGGCTACTTCAATAGCACACAAATCATAGCGATAGAAATTGGAACTATATTATTGTGCCAAGTTTCAAAGAGCTAGCACAAACCGTGTTTGATTTAGAGTTCCAACTACATGTATCCATATAGGAGAAAACAGAGTGAAACCTAAACATGAAAACGATTACTGCAAAGGAACGGTTTAACCTAGAAGAATGAAATTTGGTGAGCCAAGTGGGATTGGTGTACTGATCATTAAATGGAAGTATCATCAAGATTGGGTGAAAAAATGTTTGCTGAGATTTCTGGAAACTCGTAGTTTTTTGGAAGCTTGGCAACCCCTTTCCATGATAGGGATTCTCGTCAGTCTCTGCTTGGGGCTACTTCAATAGCACACAAACCATAGCGATAGAACTTGGAACTACATTATTGTGCCAAGTTTCAAAGAGCTAGCACAAACCGTGTTTGATTTAGAGTTCCAACTACATGTATCCATATAGGAGAAAACAGAGTGAAACCTAAACATGAAAACGGTTACTGCAAAGGAACGGTTTAACCTAGAAGAACGAAATTTGGTGAGCCAAGTGGGATTCGTGTACTGATCACTACCTGCAAGTATCATCAAGATTGGGTGAAAAATGTTTGCTGCGATTTCAGGAAACTCGCAGTTTTTTGGAAGCTTGGCAACCCCTTTCAATGAATGGGATTCTCGTCAGTCTCTGCTTGGGGCTACTTCAAAAGCACACAAACCATAGCGATAGAACTTGGAACAACATTATTGTGCCAAGTTTAAAAGAGCTAGCAAAAACCGTGTTTGATTTAGAGTTCCAACTATATGTATCCATATAGGAGAAAACAGAGTGAAACCTAAACATGAAAACGGTTACTGCAAAGGAACGGTTTAACCAAGAAGAACGAAATTTAGTGAGCCAAGTGAGATTCGTGTACTGATCACTACCTGCAAGTATCATCAAGATTGGGTGAAAAAATGTTTGCTGAGATTTCAGGAAACTCGCAGTTTTTTGGAAGCTTGGCAACCCCTTTCAATGAAAGGGATTCTCGTCAGTCTCTGCTTGGGGCTACTTCAATAGCACATAAACCATAGCGATAGAACTTGGAACTACATTATTGTGCCAAGTTTCAAAGAGCTAGCACAAACCGTGTTTGATTTAGAGTTCCAACTACACGTATCTATATAGGAGAAAACAGAGTGAAACCTAAACATGAAAAGGGTTACTGCAAAGGAACGTTTTAACCTAGAAGAACGAAATTTGGTGAGCCAAGTGGGATTGGTGTACTGATCATTAAATGGAAGTATCATCAAGATTGGGTGAAAAAATGTTTGCTGAGATTTCAGGAAACTCGCAGTTTTTTGGAAGCCTCCAACCACTTTCAATGAAAGTGATTCTCGTCAGTCTCTGCTTGGGGCTACTTCCATAGCACACAAACCATAGCGATAGAACTTGGAACTACATTATTGTGCCAAGTTTCAAAGAGCTAGCACAAACCGTGTTTGACTTAGAGTTCCAACTACATGTATCCATATAGGAGAAAACAGAGTGAAACCTAAACATGAAAACGGTTACTGCAAAGGAACGGATTAACCTAGAAGAACGAAATTTGGTGAGCCAAGTGGGATTGGTGTACTGATCATTAAATGGAAGTATCATCAAGATTGGGTGAAAAAATGTTTGCTGAGATTTCAGGAAACTCGTAGTTTTTTGGAACCCTCATAACCCCTTTCAATGAAACGGATTCTCGTAAGTCTCTGCTTGGGGCTACTTCAATAGCACACAAACCATAGCGATAGAACTTGGAACTACATTCTTGTGCCAAGTTTCAAAGAGCTAGCACAAACCGTGTTTGATTTAGAGTTCCAACTACATGTATCCATATAGGAGAAAACAGAGTGAAACCTAAACATGAAAACGGTTACTGCAAAGGAACGGTTTAACCTAGAAGAACGAAATTTAGTGAGCCAAGTGAGATTCGTGTACTGATCACTACCTGCAAGTATCATCAAGATTGGGTGAAAAAATGTTTGCTGAGATTTCAGGAAACTCGCTGTTTTTTGGAAGCTTGGCAACCCCTTTCAATGAAAGGGATTCTCATCAGTCTCTGCTTGGGGCTACTTCAATAGCACACAAACCATAGCGATAGAACTTGGAACTACATTATTGTGCCATGTTTCAAAGAGCTAGCACAAACCGTGTTTGATTTAGAGTGCCAACTACATGTATCCATATAGGAGAAAACAGAGTGAAACCTAAACATGAAAACAGTTACTGCAAAGGAACGGTTTAACCTAGAAGAACGAAATTTGGTGAGCCAAGTGGGATTCGTGTACTGATCACTACCTGCAAGTATCATCAAGATTGGGTGAAAAAATGTTTGCTGCGATTTCAGGAAACTCGCAGTTTTTTGGAAGCTTGGCAACCCCTTTCAATGAATGGGATTCTCGTCAGTCTCTGCTTGGGGCTACTTCAAAAGCACACAAACCATAGCGATAGAACTTGGAACAACATTATTGTGCCAAGTTTAAAAGAGCTAGCAAAAACCGTGTTTGATTTAGAGTTCCAACTACATGTATCCATATAGGAGAAAACACAGTGAAACCTAAACATGAAAACGGTTACTGCAAAGGAACGGTTTAACCAAGAAGAACGAAATTTAGTGAGCCAAGTGAGATTCGTGTACTGATCACTACCTGCAAGTATCATCAAGATTGGGTGAAAAAATGTTTGCTGAGATTTCAGGAAACTCGCAGTTTTTTGGAAGCTTGGCAACCCCTTTCAATGAAAGGGATTCTCGTCAGTCTCTGCTTGGGGCTACTTCAATAGCACACAAACCATAGCGATAGAACTTGGAACTACATTATTGTGCCAAGTTTCAAAGAGCTAGCACAAACCGTGTTTGATTTAGAGTTCCAACTACACGTATCTATATAGGAGAAAACAGAGTGAAACCTAAACATGAAAAGGGTTACTGCAAAGGAACGTTTTAACCTAGAAGAACGAAATTTGGTGAGCCAAGTGGGATTGGTGTACTGATCATTAAATGGAAGTATCATCAAGATTGGGTGAAAAAATGTTTGCTGAGATTTCAGGAAACTCGCAGTTTTTTGGAAGCCTCCAACCACTTTCAATGAAAGTGATTCTCGTCAGTCTCTGCTTGGGGCTACTTCCATAGCACACACACCATAGCGATAGAACTTGGAACTACATTATTGTGCCAAGTTTCAAAGAGCTAGCACAAACCGTGTTTGACTTAGAGTTCCAACTACATGTATCCATATAGGAGAAAACAGAGTGAAACCTAAAACATGAAAACGGTTACTGCAAAGGAACGGATTAACCTAGAAGAACGAAATTTGGTGAGCCAAGTGGGATTGGTGTACTGATCATTAAATGGAAGTATCATCAAGATTGGGTGAAAAAATGTTTGCTGAGATTTCAGGAAACTCGTAGTTTTTTGGAACCCTCATAACCCCTTTCAATGAAACGGATTCTCGTAAGTCTCTGCTTGGGGCTACTTCAATAGCACACAAACCATAGCGATAGAACTTGGAACTACATTCTTGTGCCAAGTTTCAAAGAGCTAGCACAAACCGTGTTTGATTTAGAGTTCCAACTACATGTATCCATATAGGAGAAAACAGAGTGAAACCTAAACATGAAAACGGTTACTGCAAAGGAACGGTTTAACCTAGAAGAACGAAATTTAGTGAGCCAAGTGAGATTCGTGTACTGATCACTACCTGCAAGTATCATCAAGATTGGGTGAAAAAATGTTTGCTGAGATTTCAGGAAACTCGCTGTTTTTTGGAAGCTTGGCAACCCCTTTCAATGAAAGGGATTCTCATCAGTCTCTGCTTGGGGCTACTTCAATAGCACACAAACCATAGCGATAGAACTTGGAACTACATTATTGTGCCAAGTTTCAAAGAGCTAGCACAAACCGTGTTTGATTTAGAGTGCCAACTACATGTATCCATATAGGAGAAAACAGAGTGAAACCTAAACATGAAAACAGTTACTGCAAAGGAACGGTTTAACCTAGAAGAACGAAATTTGGTGAGCCAAGTGGGATTGGTGTACTGATCATTAAATGGAAGTATCATCAAGACTGGGTGAAAAAATGTTAGCTGAGATTTCAGGAAATTCGTAGTATTTTGGAAGCTTGGCAACCCCTTTCAATGAAAGGGATTCTCGTCAGTCTCTGCTTGGGGCTACTTCAATAGCACACAAACCATAGCGATAGAACTTGGAACTACATTATTGTGCCAAGTTTCAAAGAGCTAGCACAAACCGTGTTTGACTTAGAGTTCCAACTACATGTATCCATATAGGAGAAAACAGAGTGAAACCTAAACATGAAAACGGTTACTGCAAAGGAACGGATTAACCTAGAAGAACGAAATTTGGTGAGCCAAGTGGGATTGGTGTACTGATCATTAAATGGAAGTATCATCAAGATTGGGTGAAAAAAATGTTAGCTGAGATTTCAGGAAACTCGTAGTTTTTTGGAACCCTCATAACCCCTTTCAATAAAACGGATTCTCGTAAGTCTCTGCTTGGGGCTACTTCAATAGCACACAAACCATAGCGATAGAACTTGGAACTACATTCTTGTGCCAAGTTTCAAAGAGCTAGCACAAACCGTGTTTGATTTAGAGTTCCAACTACATGTATCCATATAGGAGAAAACAGAGTGAAACCTAAACATGAAAACGGTTACTGCAAAGGAACGGTTTAACCTAGAAGAACGAAATTTAGTGAGCCAAGTGAGATTCGTGTACTGATCACTACCTGCAAGTATCATCAAGATTGGGTGAAAAAATGTTTGCTGAGATTTCAGGAAACTCGCTGTTTTTTGGAAGCTTGGCAACCCCTTTCAATGAAAGGGATTCTCATCAGTCTCTGCTTGGGGCTACTTCAATAGCACACAAACCATAGCGATAGAACTTGGAACTACATTATTGTGCCAAGTTTCAAAGAGCTAGCACAAACCGTGTTTGATTTAGAGTGCCAACTACATGTATCCATATAGGAGAAAACAGAGTGAAACCTAAACATGAAAACAGTTACTGCAAAGGAACGGTTTAACCTAGAAGAACGAAATTTGGTGAGCCAAGTGGGATTGGTGTACTGATCATTAAATGGAAGTATCATCAAGACTGGGTGAAAAAATGTTTGCTGAGATTTCTGGATACTCGCAGTTTTATGGAAGCATTCAACCCCCTTTCAATGAAAGGGATTCTCGTCAGTCTCTCTTTGGGGCTACTTCAATAGCACACAAACCATAGCGATAGAACTTGGAACTACATTATTGTGCCAAGTTTCAAAGAGCTAGCACAAACCGTGTTTGATTTAGAGTTCCAACTACATGTATCTATATAGGAGAAAACAGAGTGAAACCTAAACAGGAAAACGGTTACTGCAAAGGAACGGTTTAACCTAGAAGAACGAAATGTGGTGAGCCAAGTGGGATTGGTGTACTGATTATTAAATAGAAGTATCATCAAGATTGGGTGAAAAAATGTTTGCTGAGATTTCAGGAAACTCGTAGTTTTTTGGAAGCTTGGCAACCCCTTTCAATGAAAGGGTTTCTCGTCAGTCTCTGCTTGGGGCTACTTCAATAGCACACAAACCATAGCGATAGAACTTGGAACTACATTATTGTGCCAAGTTTCAAAGAGCTAGCACAAACCGTGTTTGATTTTAGAGTTCCAACTACATGTATCCATATAGGAGAAAACAGAGTGAAACGTAAACATGAAAATGGTTACTGCAAATAAACGGTTTAACCTAGAAGAACGAAATTTGGTGAGCCAAGGTGGATTGGTGTACTGATCATTAAATGGAAGTATCATCCAGATTGGGTGAAAAAAATGTTAGCTGAGATTTCAGGAAACTCGTAATTATTTGGAAGCTTGGCAACCCCTTTCAATGAAAGGGATTCTCGTCAGTCTCTGCTTGGGGCTACTTCAATAGCACACAAACCATAGCGATAGAACTTGGAACTACATTATTGTGCCAAGTTTCAAAGAGCTAGCACAAACCGTGTTTGATTTAGAGTTCCAACTACATGTATCCATATAGGAGAAAACAGAGTGAAACCTAAACATGAAAACGGTTACTGCAAAGGAACGGTTTTAACCTAGAAGAACGAAATTTGGTGAGCCAAGTGGGATTCGTGTACTGATCACTACCTGCAAGTATCATCAAGATTGGGTGAAAAAATGTTTGCTGCGATTTCAGGAAACTCGCAGTTTTTTGGAAGCTTGGCAACCCCTTTCAATGAATGGGATTCTCGTCAGTCTCTGCTTGGGGCTACTTCAAAAGCACACAAACCATAGCGATAGAACTTGGGAACAACATTATTGTGCCAAGTTTAAAAGAGCTAGCAAAAACCGTGTTTGATTTAGAGTTCCAACTACATGTATCCATATAGGAGAAAACAGAGTGAAACCTAAACATGAAAACGGTTACTGCAAAGGAACGGTTTAACCAAGAAGAACGAAATTTAGTGAGCCAAGTGAGATTCGTGTACTGATCACTACCTGCAAGTATCATCAAGATTGGGTGAAAAAATGTTTGCTGAGATTTCAGGAAACTCGCAGTTTTTTGGAAGCTTGGCAACCCCTTTCAATGAAAGGGATTCTCGTCAGTCTCTGCTTGGGGCTACTTCAATAGCACACAAACCATAGCGATAGAACTTGGAACTACATTATTGTGCCAAGTTTCAAAGAGCTAGCACAAACCGTGTTTGATTTAGAGTTCCAACTACACGTATCTATATAGGAGAAAACAGAGTGAAACCTAAACATGAAAAGGGTTACTGCAAAGGAACGTTTTAACCTAGAAGAACGAAATTTGGTGAGCCAAGTGGGATTGGTGTACTGATCATTAAATGGAAGTATCATCAAGATTGGGTGAAAAAATGTTTGCTGAGATTTCAGGAAACTCGCAGTTTTTTTGGAAGCCTCCAACCACTTTCAATGAAAGTGATTCTCGTCAGTCTCTGCTTGGGGCTACTTCCATAGCACACAAACCATAGCGATAGAACTTGGAACTACATTATTGTGCCAAGTTTCAAAGAGCTAGCACAAACCGTGTTTGACTTAGAGTTCCAACTACATGTATCCATATAGGAGAAAACAGAGTGAAACCTAAACATGAAAACGGTTACTGCAAAGGAACGGATTAACCTAGAAGAACGAAATTTGGTGAGCCAAGTGGGATTGGTGTACTGATCATTAAATGGAAGTATCATCAAGATGGGTGAAAAAATGTTTGCTGAGATTTCAGGAAACTCGTAGTTTTTTGGAACCCTCATAACCCCTTTCAATGAAACGGATTCTCGTAAGTCTCTGCTTGGGGCTACTTCAATAGCACACAAACCATAGCGATAGAACTTGGAACTACATTCTTGTGCCAAGTTTCAAAGAGCTAGCACAAACCGTGTTTGATTTAGAGTTCCAACTACATGTATCCATATAGGAGAAAACAGAGTGAAACCTAAACATGAAAACGGTTACTGCAAAGGAACGGTTTAACCTAGAAGAACGAAATTTAGTGAGCCAAGTGAGATTCGTGTACTGATCACTACCTGCAAGTATCATCAAGATTGGGTGAAAAAATGTTTGCTGAGATTTCAGGAAACTCGCTGTTTTTTGGAAGCTTGGCAACCCCTTTCAATGAAAGGGATTCTCATCAGTCTCTGCTTGGGGCTACTTCAATAGCACACAAACCATAGCGATAGAACTTGGAACTACATTATTGTGCCATGTTTCAAAGAGCTAGCACAAACCGTGTTTGATTTAGAGTGCCAACTACATGTATCCATATAGGAGAAAACAGAGTGAAACCTAAACATGAAAACAGTTACTGCAAAGGAACGGTTTAACCTAGAAGAACGAAATTTGGTAAGCCAAGTGGGATTGGTGTACTGATCATTAAATGGAAGTATCATCAAGACTGGGTGAAAAAATGTTTGCTGAGATTTCTGGATACTCGCAGTTTTATGGAAGCATTCAACCCCTTTCAATGAAAGGGATTCTCGTCAGTCTCTCTTTGGGGCTACTTCAATAGCACACAAACCATAGCGATAGAACTTGGAACTACATTATTGTGCCAAGTTTCAAAGAGCTAGCACAAACCGTGTTTGATTTAGAGTTTCAACTACATGTATCTATATAGGAGAAAACAGAGTGAAACCTAAACAGGAAAACGGTTACTGCAAAGCAACGGTTTAACCTAGAAGAACGAAATTTGGTGAGCCAAGCTGGATTGGTGTACTGATCATTAAATGGAAGTATCATCAAGATTGGGTGAAAAAAAATGTTAGCTGAGATTTCAGGAAACTCGTAATTATTTGGAAGCTTGGCAACCCCTTTCAATGAAAGGGATTCTCGTCAGTCTCTGCTTGGGCCTACTTCAATAGCACACAAACCATAGCGATAGAACTTGGAACTACATTATTGTGCCAAGTTTCAAAGAGCTAGCACAAACCGTGTTTGATTTAGAGTTCCAACTACATGTATCCATATAGGAGAAAACAGAGTGAAACCTAAACATGAAAACGGTTACTGCAAAGGAACGGTTTAACCTAGAAGAACGAAATTTGGTGAGCCAAGTGGGATTCGTGTACTGATCACTACCTGCAAGTATCATCAAGATTGGGTGAAAAAATGTTTGCTGAGATTTCAGGAAACTCGCAGTTTTTTGGAAACTTGGCACCATTAATGAAGTTCGTCAAGTTCTATCGCCTATGGTTTGTGTGCTTTCAATAGCACACAAACCATAGCGATAGAAACTTGGAACTACATTATTGTGCCAAGTTTCAAAGATCTAGCACAAACCTTGTTTGATTTAGAGTTCCAACTACATGTATCTATATAGGAGAAAACAGAGTGAAACCTAAACATGAAAACGGTTACTGCAAAGGAACGTTTTAACCT
This sequence comes from Urocitellus parryii, assembly GCF_045843805.1. Lineage (NCBI taxonomy): Eukaryota > Metazoa > Chordata > Mammalia > Rodentia > Sciuridae > Urocitellus > Urocitellus parryii. Next base: position 21,189 of record NW_027553790.1, read on the forward strand.
AGAAGAACGAAATTTGTTGAGACCAAAGTGGGATTGGTGTACTGATCATTAAATAGAAGTATCATCAAGATTGGGTGAAAAAATGTTAGCTGAGATTTCAGGAAACTCGTAGTATTTTGGAAGCTTGGCAACCCCTTTCAATGAAAGGGATTCTCCTCAGTCTCTGCTTGGGGCTACTTCAATAGCACACAAACCATAGCGATAGAACTTGGAACTACATTATTGTGCCAAGTTTCAAAGAGCTAGCACAAACCGTGTTTGATTTAGAGTTCCAACTACATGTATCCATATAGGAGAAAACAGAGTGAAACCTAAACATGAAAACGGTTACTGCAAAGGAACGGTTTAACCTAGAAGAATGAAATTTGGTGAGCCAAGTGGGATTGGTGTACTGACCATTAAATGGAAGTATCATCAAGATTGGGTGAAAAAATGTTTGCTGAGATTTCGGGAAACTCGTAGTTTTTTGGAAGCTTGACAATCCCTTTCAATGAAAGGGATTCTCGTCAGTCTCTGCTTGGGGCTACTTCAATAGCACACAAATCATAGCGATAGAAATTGGAACTATATTATTGTGCCAAGTTTCAAAGAGCTAGCACAAACCGTGTTTGATTTAGAGTTCCAACTACATGTATCCATATAGGAGAAAACAGAGTGAAACCTAAACATGAAAACGATTACTGCAAAGGAACGGTTTAACCTAGAAAAATGAAATTTGGTGAGCCAAGTGGGATTGGTGTACTGATCATTAAATGGAAGTATCATCAAGATTGTGTGAAAAAATGTTTGCTGAGATTTCAGGAAACTCGTAGTTTTTTGGAAGCTTGGCAACCCCTTTCAATGAAAGGGTTTCTCGTCAGTCTCTGCTTGGGGCTACTTCAATAGCACACAAACCATAGCGATAGAACTTGGAACTACATTATTGTGCCAAGTTTCAAAGAGCTAGCACAAACCGTGTTTGATTTAGAGTTCCAACTACATGTATCCATATAGGAGAAAACAGAGTGAAACCTAAACATGAAAACGGTTACTGCAAAGGAACGGTTTAACCTAGAAGAACGAAATTTGGTGAGCCAAGTGGGATTCGTGTACTGATCACTACCTGCAAGTATCATCAAGATTGGGTGAAAAAATGTTTGCTGCGATTTCAGGAAACTCGCAGTTTTTTGGAAGCTTGGCAACCCCTTTCAATGAATGGGATTCTCGTCAGTCTCTGCTTGGGGCTACTTCAAAAGCACACAAACCATAGCGATAGAACTTGGAACTACATTATTGTGCCAAGTTTAAAAGAGCTAGCACAAACCGTGTTTGATTTAGAGTGCCAACTACATGTATCCATATAGGAGAAAACAGAGTGAAACCTAAACATGAAAACAGTTACTGCAAAGGAACGGTTTAACCTAGAAGAACGAAATTTGGTGAGCCAAGTGGGATTGGTGTACTGATCATTAAATGGAAGTATTATCAAGACTGGGTGAAAAAATGTTTGCTGAGATTTCTGGATACTCGCAGTTTTTTGGAAGCATCCAACCCCTTTCAATGAAAGGGATTCTCGTCAGTCTCTCTTTGGGGCTACTTCAATAGCACACAAACCATAGCGATAGAACTTGGAACTACATTATTGTGCCAAGTTTCAAGGAGCTAGCACAAACCGTGTTTGATTTAGAGTTCCAACTACATGTATCTATATAGGAGAAAACAGAGTGAAACCTAAACATGAAAACGATTACTGCAAAGGAACGGTTTAACCTAGAAAAATGAAATTTGGTGAGCCAAGTGGGATTGGTGTACTGATCATTAAATGGAAGTATCATCAAGATTGTGTGAAAAAATGTTTGCTGAGATTTCAGGAAACTCGTAGTTTTTTGGAAGCTTGGCAACCCCTTTCAATGAAAGGGTTTCTCGTCAGTCTCTGCTTGGGGCTACTTCAATAGCACACAAACCATAGCGATAGAACTTGGAACTACATTATTGTGCCAAGTTTCAAAGAGATAGCACAAACCGTGTTTGATTTAGAGTTCCAACTACATGTATCCATATAGGAGAAAACAGAGTGAAACCTAAACGGTTACTGCAAAGGAACGGTTTAACCTAGAAGAATGAAAGTTGGTGAGCCAAGTGGGATTGGTGTACTGACCATTAAATGGAAGTATCATCAAGATTGGGTGAAAAAATGTTTGCTGAGATTTCGGGAAACTCGTAGTTTTTGGAAGCTTGACAATCCCTTTCAATGAAAGGGATTCTCGTCAGTCTCTGCTTGGGGCTACTTCAATAGCACACAAATAATAGCGATAGAAATTGGAACTATATTATTGTGCCAAGTTTCAAAGAGCTAGCACAAACCGTGTTTGATTTAGAGTTCCAACTACATGTATCCATATAGGAGAATACAGAGTGAAACCTAAACATGAAAACGATTACTGCAAAGGAACGGTTTAACCTAGAAGAACGAAATTTGGTGAGCCAAGTGGGATTCGTGTACTGATCATTAAATGGAAGTATCATCAAGATTGGGTGAAAAAATGTTTGCTGAGATTTCTGGAAACTCGTAGTTTTTTGGAAGCTTGGCAACCCCTTTCAATGAAAGGATTCTCGTCAGTCTCTGCTTTGGGCTACTTCAATAGCACACAAACCCTAGCGATAGAACTTGAAACTACATTATTGTGCCAAGTTTCAAAGAGCTAGCACAAACCGTTTTTGATTTAGAGTTCCAAATACATGTATCTACATAGGAGAAAACAGAGTGAAACCTAAATATGAAAACGATTACTGCAAAGAACGGTTTAACCTAGAAGAACGAAATTTGGTGAGCCAAGTGGGATTGGTGTACTGATCATTAAATGGAAGTATCATCAAGACTGGGTGAAAAAATGTTTGCTGAGATTTCAGGAAACTCGCAGTTTTTTGGAAGCCTGGCAACCCCTTTCCATGAAAGGGATTCTCGTCAGTCTCTGCTTGGGGCTACTTCAATAGCACACAAACCATAGCGATAGAACTTGGAACTACATTATTGTGCCAAGTTTCAAAGAGCTAGCACAAACCGTGTTTGATTTAGAGTTCCAACTACATGTATCCATATAGGAGAAAACAGAGTGAAACCTAAACATGAAAACGGTTACTGCAAAGGAACTTTTTAACCTAGAAGAACGAAATTTGGTGAGCCAAGTGGGATTGGTGTACTGATCATTAAATGGAAGTATCATCAAGATTGGGTGAAAAAATGTTTGCTGAGATTTCAGGAAACTCGTAGTTTTTTGGAAGCTTGGCAACCCCTTTCAATGAAAGGGATTCTCGTCAGTCTCTGCTTGGGGCTACTTCAATAGCACACAAACCATAGCGATAGAACTTGGAACTACATTATTGTGCCAAGTTTCAAAGAGCTAGCACAAACCGTGTTTGATTTAGAGTTCCAACTACATGTATCTATATAGGAGAAAACAGAGTGAAACCTAAATATGAAAACGATTACTGCAAAGGAACGGTTTAACCTAGAAGAACGAAATTTGGTGAGCCAAGTGGGATTGGTGTACAGATCATTAAATGGAAGTATCATCAAGACTGGGTGAAAAAATGTTTGCTGAGATTTCAGGAAACTCGCCTTTTTTTGGAAGCGTGGCAACGCCTTTCTATGAAAGGGATTCTCGTCAGTCTCTGCTTGGGGCTACTTCAATAGCACACAAACCATAGCGATAGAACTTGGAACTACATTATTGTGCCAAGTTTCAAAGAGCTAGCACAAACCGTGTTTGATTTAGAGTTCCAACTACATGTATCCATATAGGAGAAAACAGAGTGAAACCTAATCATGAAAACGGTTACTGCAAAGGAACGTTTTAACCTAGAAGAACGAAATTTAGTGAGCCAAGTGGGATTCGTGTACTGATCACTACATGCAAGTATCATCAAGATTGGGTGAAAAATTGTTTGCTGAGATTTCAGGAAACTCGTAGTTTTTTGGAAGCTTGGCAACCCCTTCAATGAAAGGGGTTCTCGTCAGTGTCTGCTTGGGGTACTTCAATAGCACACAAACCATAGCGATAGAACTTGGAACTACATTATTGTGCCAAGTTTCAAAGAGCTAGCACAAACCGTGTTTGATTTAGAGTTCCAACTACATGTATCCATATAGGAGAAAACAGAGTGAAACCTAAACATGAAAACGGTTACTGCAAAGGAACGGTTTAACCTAGAAGAACGAAATTTGGTGAACCAAGTAGGATTGGTGTACTGATCATTAAATGGAAGTATCATCAAGATTGGGTGAAAAAATGTTTGCTGAGATTTCGGGAAACTCGTAGTTTTTTGGAAGCTTGGCAACCCCTTTCAATGAAAGGGATTCTCGTCAGTCTCTGCTTGGGGCTACTTCAATAGCACACAAACCATAGCGATAGAACTTGGAACTACATTATTGTGCCAAGTTTCAAAGAGCTAGCACAAACCGTGTTTGATTTAGAGTTCCAACTACATGTATCCATATAGGAGAAAACAGAGTGAAACCTAAACATGAAAACGGTTACTGCAAAGCAACGGTTTAACCTAGAAGAACTAAATTTGGTGAGCCAAGTGGGATTCGTGTACTGAACACTACCTGCAAGTATCATCAACATTGGGTGAAAAAATGTTTGCTGAGATTTCAGGAAACTCGTAGTTTTTTGGAAGCTTGTTAACCCCTTTCAATGAAAGGGATTCTCGTCAGTCTCTGCTTGGGGCTACTTCAAAAGCACACAAATCATAGCGACAGAACTTGGAACTACATTATTGTGCCAAGTTTCAAAGAGCTAGCACAAACCGTGTTTGATTTAGAGTTCCAACTACATGTATCCATATAGGAGAAAACAGAGTGAAACCTAAACATGAAAACAGTTACTGCAAAGGAACGGTTTAACCTAGAAGAACGAAATTTGGTGAGCCAAGTGGGATTGGTGTACTGATCATTAAATGGAAGTATCATCAAGATTGGGTGAAAAAATCTTTGCTGAGATTTCAGGAAACTTGTAGTTTTTTGGAAGCTTGGCAACCCCTTTCAATGAAAGGGATTCTCGTCAGTCTCTGCTTGGGGCTACTTCAATAGCACACAAACCATAGCGATAGAACTTGGAACTACATTATTGTGCCAAGTTTCAAAGAGCTAGCACAAACCGTGTTTGATTTAGAGTTCCAACTACATGTATCCATATAGGAGAAAACAGAGTGTAACCTAAATATGAAAACGATTACTGCAAAGGAACGGTTTAACCTAGAAGAACGAAACTTGGTGAGCCAAGTGGGTTTGGTGTACTGATCATTAAATGGAAGTATCATCAAGACTGGGTGAAAAAATGTTTGCTGAGATTTCAGGATACTCGCAGTTTTTTGGAAGCCTGGCAACCCCTTTCTATGAAAGGGATTCTCGTCAGTCTCTGCTTGGGGCTACTTCAATAGCACACAAACCATAGCGATAGAACTTGGAACTACATTATTGTGCCAAGTTTCAAAGAGCTAGCACAAACCGTGTTTGATTTAGAGTTCCAACTACATGTATCCATATAGGAGAAAACAGAGTGAAACCTAAACATGAAAACGGTTACTGCAAAGGAACGGTTTAACCTAGAAGAACGAAATTTGGTGAGCCAAGTGGGATTCGTGTACTGATCATTAAATGGAAGTATCATCAAGATTGGGTGAAAAAATGTTTGCTGATATTTCAGGAAACTCGTAGTTTTTTGGAAGCTTGGCAACCCCTTTCAATGAAAGGGATTCTCGTCAGTCTCTGCTTGGGGCTACTTCAATAGCACACAAACCATAGCGATAGAACTTGGAACTACATTATTGTGCCAAGTTTCAAAGAGCTAGCACAAACCGTGTTTGATTTAGAGTTCCAACTACATGTATCCATATAGGAGAAAACAGAGTGAAACCTAAACATGAAAACGGTTACTGCAAAGGAACGGTTTAACCTAGAAGAACGAAATTTGGTGTGCCAAGTGGGATTGGTGTACTGATCATTAAATGGAAGTATCATCAAGATTGGGTGAAAAAATGTTTGCTGAGATTTCAGGAAACTCGTAGTTTTTTGGAAGCTTGGCAACCCCTTTCAATGAAAGGGATTCTCGTCAGTCTCTGCTTGGGGCTACTTCAATAGCACACAAACCATAGCGATAGAACTTGGAACTACATTATTGTGCCAAGTTTCAAAGAGCTAGCACAAACCGTGTTTGATTTAGAGTTCCAACTACATGTATCTATATAGGAGGAAACAGAGTGAAACCTAAATATGAAAACGATTACTGCAAAGGAACGGTTTAACCTAGAAGAACGAAATTTGGTGAGCCAAGTGGGATTGGTGTACTGATCATTAAATGGAAGTTTCATCAAGATTGGGTGAAAAAATGTCTGCTGAGATTTCAGGAAACTCGCAGTTTTTTGAAGCCTGGCAACCCCTTTCTATGAAAGGGATTCTCGTCAGTCTCTGCTTGGGGCTACTTCAATAGCACACAAACCATAGCGATAGAACTTGGAACTACATTATTGTGCCAAGTTTCAAAGAGCTAGCACAAACCGTGTTTGATTTAGAGTTCCAACTACATGTATCCATATAGGAGAAAACAGAGTGAAACCTAAACATGAAAACGGTTACTGCAAAGGAACGGTTTAACCTAGAAGAACGAAATTTGGTGAGCCAAGTGGGATTGGTGTACTGATCATTAAATGGAAGTATCATCAAGATTGGGTGAAAAAATGTCTGCTGAGATTTCAGGAAACTCGCAGTTTTTTGAAGCCTGGCAACCCCTTTCTATGAAAGGGATTCTCGTCAGTCTCTGCTTGGGGCTACTTCAATAGCACACAAACCATAGCGATAGAACTTGGAACTACATTATTGTGCCAAGTTTCAAAGAGCTAGCACAAACCGTGTTTGATTTAGAGTTCCAACTACATGTATCCATATAGGAGAAAACAGAGTGAAACCTAAACATGAAAACGGTTACTGCAAAGGAACGGTTTAACCTAGAAGAACGAAATTTGGTGAGCCAAGTGGGATTGGTGTACTGATCATTAAATGGAAGTATCATCAAGATTGGGTGAAAAAATGTTTGCTGAGATTTCAGGAAACTCGTAGTTTTTTGGAAGCTTGGCAACCCCTTTCAATGAAATGGGTTCTCGTCAGTCTCTGCTTGGGGTACTTCAATAGCACACAAACCATAGCGATAGAACTTGGAACTACATTATTGTGCCAAGTTTCAAAGAGCTAGCACAAACCGTGTTTGATTTAGAGTTCCAACTACATGTATCTATATAGGAGAAAACAGAGTGAAACCTAAATATGAAAACGATTACTGCAAAGGAACGGTTTAACCTAGAAGAACGAAATTTGGTGAGCCAAGTGGGATTGGTGTACAGATCATTAAATGGAAGTATCATCAAGACTGGGTGAAAAAATGTTTGCTGAGATTTCAGGAAACTCGCCGTTTTTTGGAAGCGTGGCAACGCCTTTCTATGAAAGGGATTCTCGTCAGTCTCTGCTTGGGGCTACTTCAATAGCACACAAACCATAGCGATAGAACTTGGAACTACATTATTGTGCCAAGTTTCAAAGAGCTAGCACAAACCGTGTTTGATTTAGAGTTCCAACTACATGTATCCATATAGGAGAAAACAGAGTGAAACCTAATCATGAAAACGGTTACTGCAAAGGAACGTTTTAACCTAGAAGAACGAAATTTAGTGAGCCAAGTGGGATTCGTGTACTGATCACTACATGCAAGTATCATCAAGATTGGGTGAAAAATTGTTTGCTGAGATTTCAGGAAACTCGTAGTTTTTTGGAAGCTTGGCAACCCCTTTCAATGAAATGGGTTCTCGTCAGTCTCTGCTTGGGGCTACTTCAATAGCACACAAACCATAGCGATAGAACTTGGAACTACATTATTGTGCCAAGTTTCAAAGAGCTAGCACAAACCGTGTTTGATTTAGAGTTCCAACTACATGTATCTATATAGGAGAAAACAGAGTGAAACCTAAATATGAAAACGATTACTGCAAAGGAACGGTTTAACCTAGAAGAACGAAATTTGGTGAGCCAAGTGGGATTGGTGTACAGATCATTAAATGGAAGTATCATCAAGACTGGGTGAAAAAATGTTTGCTGAGATTTCAGGAAACTCGCCGTTTTTTGGAAGCGTGGCAACGCCTTTCTATGAAAGGGATTCTCGTCAGTCTCTGCTTGGGGCTACTTCAATAGCACACAAACCATAGCGATAGAACTTGGAACTACATTATTGTGCCAAGTTTCAAAGAGCTAGCACAAACCGTGTTTGATTTAGAGTTCCAACTACATGTATCCATATAGGAGAAAACAGAGTGAAACCTAATCATGAAAACGGTTACTGCAAAGGAACGTTTTAACCTAGAAGAACGAAATTTAGTGAGCCAAGTGGGATTCGTGTACTGATCACTACATGCAAGTATCATCAAGATTGGGTGAAAAATTGTTTGCTGAGATTTCAGGAAACTCGTAGTTTTTTGGAAGCTTGGCAACCCCTTTCAATGAAAGGGGTTCTCGTCAGTGTCTGCTTGGGGTACTTCAATAGCACACAAACCATAGCGATAGAACTTGGAACTACATTATTGTGCCAAGTTTCAAAGAGCTAGCACAAACCGTGTTTGATTTAGAGTTCCAACTACATGTATCCATATAGGAGAAAACAGAGGGAAACCTAAACATGAAAACGGTTACTGCAAAGGAACGGTTTAACCTAGAAGAACGAAATTTGGTGAACCAAGTAGGATTGGTGTACTGATCATTAAATGGAAGTATCATCAAGATTGGGTGAAAAAATGTTTGCTGAGATTTCGGGAAACTCGTAGTTTTTTGGAAGCTTGGCAACCCCTTTCAATGAAAGGGATTCTCGTCAGTCTCTGCTTGGGGCTACTTCAATAGCACACAAACCATAGCGATAGAACTTGGAACTACATTATTGTGCCAAGTTTCAAAGAGCTAGCACAAACCGTGTTTGATTTAGAGTTCCAACTACATGTATCCATATAGGAGAAAACAGAGTGAAACCTAAACATGAAAACGGTTACTGCAAAGCAACGGTTTAACCTAGAAGAACTAAATTTGGTGAGCCAAGTGGGATTCGTGTACTGAACACTACCTGCAAGTATCATCAACATTGGGTGAAAAAATGTTTGCTGAGATTTCAGGAAACTCGTAGTTTTTTGGAAGCTTGTTAACCCCTTTCAATGAAAGGGATTCTCGTCAGTCTCTGCTTGGGGCTACTTCAAAAGCACACAAATCATAGCGACAGAACTT
>NW_027553791.1:0-30385 GCF_045843805.1 Urocitellus parryii
ACCGTGTTTGATTTAGAGTTCCAACTACATGTATCCATATAGGAGAAAACAGAGTGAAACCTAAACATGAAAACGGTTACTGCAAAAGGAACGGTTTAACCTAGAAGAACGAAATTTGGTGAGCCAAGTGGGATTGGTGTACTGATCATTACGTGCCAGTATCATCAAGATTGGTTGAAAAAATGTTTGCTGAGATTTCAGGAAACTCGTAGTTTTTTGGAAGCTTGGCAACCCCATTCAATGAAAGTGATTCTCGTCAGTCTCTGCTTGGGGCTACTTCAATAGGACACCAACCATAGCGATAGAACTTGGAACTACATTATTGTGCCAAGTTTCAAAGAGCTAGCACAAACCGTGTTTGATTTAGAGTTCCAACTACATGTATCCATATAGGAGAAAAAAGAGTGAAACCTAAACATGAAAACGGTTACTGCAAAGGAACGGTTTAACCTAGAAGAACGAAATTTGGTGAGCCAAGTGGGATTGGTGTACTGATCATTACCTGCCAGTATCATCAAGATTGGGTGAAAAAATGTTTGCTGAGATTTCCGGAAACTCGTAGTTTTTTGGAAGCTTGGCAACCCCTTTCAATGAAAGTGATTCTCGTCAGTCTCTGCTTGGGGCTACTTCAATAGGACAATTACCGTACCGATAGAAATTGGAACTACATTATTGTGCCAAGTTTCAAAGAGCTAGCACAAACCGTGCTTGATTTTGAGTTCCAAATACATGTATCCATATAGGAGAAAACAGAGTGAAACCAAAACATGAAAATGGTTACTGCAAAGGAACGGTTTAACCTAGAAGAACGAAATTTGGTGAGCCAAGTTGGATTGGTGTACTGATCATTACCTGCCAGTATCATCAAATTGGGTGAAAAAATGTTTGCTGAGATTTCCGGAAACTCGTAGTTTTCTGGAAGCTTGGCAACCCCTTTCAATGAGTGATTCTCGTCAGTCTCTGCTTGGGGCTACTTCAATAGGACTCCAACCACCGCGATATATCTTGGAACTACATTATTGTGCCAAGTTTCAAAGTGCTAGCACAAACCGTGTTTGATTTAGAGTTCCAACTACATGTATCCATATAGGAGAAACAGAGTGAAACCTAAACATGAAAACGGTTACTGCAAAGGAATGGTTTAACCTAGAAGAACGAAATTTGGTGAGCCAAGTGGGATTGGTGTACTGATCATTACCAGCCAGTATCATCAAGATTGGGTGAAAAAATGTTTGCTGAGATTTCCGGAAACTCGTAGTTTTTTGGAAGCTTGGCAACCCCTTTCAATGAAAGTGATTCTCGTCAGTCTCTGCTTGGGGCTACTTCAATAGGACACCAACCACAGCGATAGAACTTGGAACTACATTATTGTGCCAAGTTTCAAAGAGCTAGCACAAACCGTGTTTGATTTAGAGTTCCAACTACATGTATCCATATAGGAGAAAACAGAGTGAAACCTAAACATGAAAACGGTTACTGCAAAGGAACGGTTTAACCTAGAAGAACGAAATTTGGTGAGCCAAGTGGGATTTGTGTACTGATCATTACCTGCCAGTATCATCAAGTTTGGGTGAAAAAATGTTTGCTGAGATTTCAGGAATCTCGTAGTTTTTTGGAAGCTAGGCAACCACTTTCAATGAAAGTGATTCTCGTCAGTCTCTGCTTGGGGCTACTTCAATAGGACACCAACCATAGCGATAGAACTTGGAACTACATTATTGTGCCAAGTTTCAAAGAGCTAGCACAAACCGTGTTTGATTTAGAGTTCCAACTACATGTATCCATATAGGAGAAAACCGAGTGAAACCTAAACATGAAAACGGTTACTGCAAAGGAACGGTTTTAACCTAGAAGAACGAAATTTGGTGAGCCAAGTGGGATTGGTGTACTGATCTTTACGTGCCAGTATCATCAAGTTTGGGTGAAAAAATGTTTGCTGAGATTTCCGGAAACTCGTAGTTTTCTGGAAGCTTGGCAACCCCTTTCAATGAAAGTGATTTTCGTCAGTCTCTGCTTGGGGCTACTTCAATAGGACACCAACCACAGCGATATATCTTGGAACTACATTATTGTGCCAAGTTTCAAAGAGCTAGCACAAACCGTGTTTGATTTAGAGTTCCAACTACATGTATCCATATAGGAGAAAACAGAGTGAAACCTAAACATGAAAACGGTTACTGCAAAGGAACGGTTTAACCTAGAAGAACGAAATTTGGTGAGCAAAGTGGGATTGGTGTACTGATCATTACCTGCCAGTATCATCAAGATTGGGTGAAAAAATGTTTGCTGAGATTTCAGGAAACTCGTAGTTTTTTGGAAGTTTGGCAAGCCCTTTCAATGAAAGTGATTCTCGTCAGTCTCTGCTTGGGGCTACTTCAATAGGACACCAACTGAACCGATTGAAATTGGAACTACATTATTGTGCCAAGTTTCAAAGAGCTAGCACAAACCGTGCTTGATTTTGAGTTCCAAATACATGTAACCATATAGGAGAAATCAGAGTGAAACCTAAACATGAAAATGGTTACTGCAAAATAACGGTTTAACCTAGAAGACCGAAATTTGGTGAGCCAAGTGGGATTGGTGTACTGATCATTACCTGCCAGTATCATCAAGATTGGGTGAAAAAATGTTTGCTGAGATTTCCGGAAACTCGTAGTTTTTTGGAAGCTTGGCAACCCCTTTCAATGAAACTGATTCTCGTCAGTCTCTGCTTGGGGCTACTTCAATAGGACACAAACCATAGCGATGGAACATGGAACTACTTTTTTGTGCCAAGTTTCAAAGAGCTAGCAGAAACCGTGTTTGATTTAGAGTTCCAACTACATGTATCCATATAGGAGAAAACAGAGTGAAACCTAAACATGAAAATTGTAGAGAATCAGATGTGACTGCATTACTATTACTGTCCTTGATGGAGTATTCCTGCAAACAGGATATTCTGTCAAGATATAGAAGGGCAACAGCGGACATGCTTGCAAACGAGGTGTCTGCTGTCCTTGGGAGGGCTTGCTCGCAAACGAGGGGCTCCTTCAAGGTTTAGATAAAGTAACAGCGGAGATGCTTGAAAACGAGATGTTTGCTGTCCCTGGGAGAGTCTGCTCGCAAACGAGAGGCTTCTTCAAGGTTTAGATAGGCAACAACAGCCATGCTTGAAAGCGAGGTGTTTGCTGACCTTGGGAGAACTTGCCTGCAAACGGGGATGTTCTGCCAAATGGGCTAGGAGGGCGCTGAGAAAAATTTTTATCTGTTCTAAACAAAGAGCAGAGCTCAGCATACTCCAGGTCAAAAGTAGATTAGCCATGAGAAGCGGGTCACTTCTGATTAGAAAGTAAAACTTCTGTATGCTATGTTTAATTAGCTGAAAGACCTGATTTATTGATGTTGGAAGGCTGCCTTTTTTGTTCACAATACTATAAAAAGATTGCTTATACACAATAAAGGACTTTTTTTCTGCTGCTGCTTTGCTTGCTCTGCTTCTTCTTTTCTTTGTTTTCCCATGCTGACCTGCAAGTGAATTACTGCAACAAAAAACGGTTACTGCAAAGGAACGGTTTAACCTAGAAACGAAATTTGGTGAGCCAAGTGGGATTGGTGTACTGATCATTACCTGCCAGTATCATCAAGATTGGGTGAAAAAAATGTTTGCTGAGATTTCAGGAATCTCGGAGTTTTTTGGAAGCTTGGCAAACCACTTTCAATGAAAGTGATTCTCCTCAGTCTCTGCTTGGGGCTACTTCAATAGGACACCAACCATAGCGATAGAACTTGGAACTACATTATTGTGCCAAGTTTCAAAGAGCTAGCACAAACCATGTTTGATTTAGAGTTCCAACTACATGTATCCATATAGGAGAAAACAGAGTGAAACCTAAACATGAAAACGGTTACTGCAAAGGAACGGTTTAACCTAGAAGAACGAAATTTGGTGAGCCAAGTGGGATTGGTGTACTGATCATTACCTGCCAGTATCACCAAGATTGGGTGAAAAAATGTTTGCTGAAATTTCCGGAAACTCGTAGATTTTTGGAAGCTTGGCAACCCCTTTCTAAGAAAGTGATTCTCGTCAGTCTCTGCTTCGGGCTACTTCAAGAGGACACAAACCATAGCGATAGAACTTGGAACTACATTATTGTGCCAAGTTTCAAAGAGCTAGCACAAACCGTGTTTGATTTAGAGTTCCAACTACATGTATCCGTATAGGAGAAAACCGAGTGAAACCTAAACATGAAAACGGTTACTGCAAAGGAACGGTTTAACCTAGAAGAACGAAATTTGGTGAGCCGAGTGGGATTGGTGTACTGATCATTACCTGCCATTATCATCAAGTTTGGGTGAAAAAATGTTTGCTGAGATTTCCGGAAACTCGTAGTTTTTTGGAAGCTTGGCAACCCCTTTCAATGAAAAGTGATTCTCGTCAGTCTCTGCTTGGGGCTACTTCAATAAGACACCAACCACAGCGATATATCTTGGAACTACATTATTGTGCCAAGTTTCAAAGAGCTAGAACAAACCGTGTTTGATTTAGAGTTCCAACTACATGTATCCATATAGGAGAAAACAGAGTGAAACCTAAACATGAAAACGGTTACTGCAAAGGAACGGTTTAACCTAGAAGAACGAAATTTGGTGAGCCAAGTGGGATTGGTGTACTGATCATTACGTGCCAGTATCATCAAGATTGGGTGAAAAAATGTTTGCTGAGATTTCAGGAAACTCGTAGTTTTTTGGAAGCTTGGCAACCCCATTCAATGAAAGTGATTCTCGTCAGTCTCTGCTTGGGGCTACTTCAATAGGACACCAACCATAGCGATAGAACTTGGAACTACATTATTGTGCCAAGTTTCAAAGAGCTAGCACAAACCGTGTTTGATTTAGAGTTCCAACTACATGTATCCATATAGGAGAAAACAGAGTGAAACCTAAACATGAAAACGGTTACTGCAAAGGAACGGTTTAACCTAGAAGAACGAAATTTGGTGAGCCAAGTGGGATTGGTGTACTGATCATTACCTGCCAGTATCATCAAGATTGGGTGAAAAAATGTTTGCTGAGATTTCCGGAAACTCGTAGTTTTTTGGAAGCTTGGCAACCCCTTTCAATGAAAGTGATTCTCGTCAGTCTCTGCTTTGGGGCTACTTCAATAAGACACCAACCACAGCGATATATCTTGGAACTACATTATTGTGCCAAGTTTCAAAGAGCTAGAACAAACCGTGTTTGATTTAGAGTTCCAACTACATGTATCCATATAGGAGAAAACAGAGTGAAACCTAAACATGAAAACGGTTACTGCAAAGGAACGGTTTAACCTAGAAGAACGAAATTTGGTGAGCCAAGTGGGATTGGTGTACTGATCATTACGTGCCAGTATCATCAAGATTGGTTGAAAAAATGTTTGCTGAGATTTCAGGAAACTCGTAGGTTTTTTGGAAGCTTGGCAACCCCATTCAATGAAAGTGATTCTCGTCAGTCTCTGCTTGGGGCTACTTCAATAGGACACCAACCATAGCGATAGAACTTGGAACTACATTATTGTGCCAAGTTTCAAAGAGCTAGCACAAACCGTGTTTGATTTAGAGTTCCAACTACATGTATCCATATAGGAGAAAAAAGAGTGAAACCTAAACATGAAAACGGTTACTGCAAAGGAACGGTTTAACCTAGAAGAACGAAATTTGGTGAGCCAAGTGGGATTGGTGTACTGATCATTACCTGCCAGTATCATCAAGATTGGGTGAAAAAATGTTTGCTGAGATTTCCGGAAACTCGTAGTTTTTTGGAAGCTTGGCAACCCCTTTCAATGAAAGTGATTCTCGTCAGTCTCTGCTTGGGGCTACTTCAATAGGACAATTACCGTACCGATAGAAATTGGAACTACATTATTGTGCCAAGTTTCAAAGAGCTAGCACAAACCGTGCTTGATTTTGAGTTCCAAATACATGTATCCATATAGGAGAAAACAGAGTGAAACCAAAACATGAAAATGGTTACTGCAAAGGAACGGTTTAACCTAGAAGAACGAAATTTGGTGAGCCAAGTTGGATTGGTGTACTGATCATTACCTGCCAGTATCATCAAATTGGGTGAAAAAATGTTTGCTGAGATTTCCGGAAACTCGTAGTTTTTTGGAAGCTTGGCAACCCCTTTCAATTAAAGTGATTCTCGTCAGTCTCTGCTTGGGACTACTTCAATAGGACACCAACCACAGCGATAGAACTTGGAACTACATTATTGTGCCAAGTTTCAAAGAGCTAGCACAAACCGTGTTTGATTTAGAGTTCCAACTACATGTATCCATATAGGAGAAAACACAGTGAAACCTAAACATGAAAACGGTTACTGCAACGGAACGGTTTAACCTAGAAGAACGAAATTTGGTGAGCCAAGTGGGATTGGTGTACTGATCATTACCGGCCAGTATCATCAAGATTGGGTGAAAAAATGTTTGCTCAGATTTCAGGAAACTCGTAGTTTTTTGGAAGCTTGGCAACCCCTTTCAATGAAAGTGATTCTCATCAGTCTCTGCTTGGGGCTACTTCAATAGGACACCAACCATAGCGATATAACTTGGAACTACATTATTGTGCGAAGTTTCAAAGAGCTAGCACAAACCATGTTTGATTTAGAGTTCCAACTACATGTATCCATATAGGAGAAAACAGAGTGAAACCTAAACATGAAAACGGTTACTGCAAAGGAACGGTTTAACCTAGAAGAACGAAATTTGGTGAGCCAAGTGGGATTGGTGTACTGATCATTACCTCCCAGTATCATCAAGATTGGGTGAAAAAATGTTTGCTGAGATTTCAGGAAACTCGTAGTTTTTTGGAAGCTTGGCAACCCCTTTCAATGAAAGTGATTCTCGTCAGTCTCTGCTTGTGGCTACTTCAATAGGACACCAACCGTACCGATAGAACTTGGAACTACATTATTGTGCCAAGTTTCAAAGAGCTAGCACAAACCGTGCTTGATTTTGAGTTCCAAATATATGTATCCATATAGGAGAAAACAGAGTGAAACCTAAACATGAAAACGGTTACTGCAAAGGAACGGTTTAACCTAGAAGAACGAAATTTGGTGAGCCAAGTGGGATTGGTGTACTGATCATTACCTCCCAGTATCATCAAGATTGGGTGAAAAAATGTTTGCTGAGATTTCCGGAAACTCGTAGTTTTTTGGAAGCTTGGCAACCCGTTTCAATGAAAGTGTTTCTCGTCAGTCTCTGCTTGGGGCTACTTCAATAGGACAATTACCGTATCCATAGAAATTGGAACTACATTATTGTGCCAAGTTTCAAAGAGCTAGCACAAACCTTGCTTGATTTTGAGTTCCAAATACATGTATCCATATAGGAAAAAACAGAGTGAAACCTAAACATGAGAACGGTTACTGCAAAGGAATGGTTTAACCTAGAAGAACGAAATTTGGTGAGCCAAGTGGGATTGGTGTACTGATCATTACCTGCCAGTATCATCAAGATTGGGTGAAAAAATGTTTGCTGAGATTTCAGGAAACTCGTAGTTTTTTGGAAGCTTGGCAACCCCTTTCAATGAAAGTGATTCTCGTCAGTCTCTGCTTGGGGCTACTTCAATAGGACACCAACCGTACCGATTGAACTTGGAACTACATTATTGTGCCAAGTTTCAAAGAGCTAGCACAAACCGTGTTTGATTTTGAGTTCCAACTACATGTATCCATATAGGAGAAAACAGAGTGAAACCTAAACATGAAAACGGTTACTGCAAAGGAACGGTTTAACCTAGAAGAACGAAATTTGGTGAGCCAAGTGGGATTGGTGTACTGATCATTACCTGCCAGTATCATCAAGATTGGGTGAAAAAATGTTTGCTGAGATTTCAGGAAACTCGTAGTTTTTTGGAAGCTTGGCAACCCCTTTCAATGAAAGTGATTCTCGTCAGTCTCTGCTTGGGGCTAAATCAATAGGACACCAACCATAGCGAAAGAACTTGGAACTACATTATTGTGCCAAGTTTCAAAGAGCTAGCACAAACCGTGTTTGATTTAGAGTTCCAACTACATGTATCCGTATAGGAGAAAACCGAGTGAAACCTAAACATGAAAACGGTTACTGCAAAGGAACGGTTTAACCTAGAAGAACGAAATTTGGTGAGCCGAGTGGGATTGGTGTACTGATCATTACCTGCCATTATCATCAAGTTTGGGTGAAAAACTGTTTGCTGAGATTTCCGGAAACTCGTAGTTTTGTGGAAGCTTGGCAACCCCTTTCAATGAAAGTGATTCTCGTCAGTCTCTGCTTGGGGCTACTTCAATAAGACACCAACCACAGCGATATATCTTGGAACTACATTATTGTGCCAAGTTTCAAAGAGCTAGAACAAACCGTGTTTGATTTAGAGTTCCAACTACATGTATCCATATAGGAGAAAACAGAGTGAAACCTAAACATGAAAACGGTTACTGCAAAGGAACGGTTTAACCTAGAAGAACGAAATTTGGTGAGCCAAGTGGGATTGGTGTAGTGATCATTACGTGCCAGTATCATCAAGATTGGATGAAAAAATGTTTGCTGAGATTTCAGGAAACTCGTAGTTTTTTGGAAGCTTGGCAACCCCATTCAATGAAAGTGATTCTCGTCAGTCTCTGCTTGGGGCTACTTCAATAGGACACCAACCATAGCGATAGAACTTGGAACTACATTATTGTGCCAAGTTTCAAAGAGCTAGCACAAACCGTGTTTGATTTAGAGTTCCAACTACATGTATCCATATAGGAGAAAACAGAGTGAAACCTAAACATGAAAACGGTTACTGCAAAGGAACGGTTTAACCTAGAAGAACGAAATTTGGTGAGCCAAATGGGATTGGTGTACTGATCATTACCTGCCAGTATCATCAAGATTGGGTGAAAAAATGTTTGCTGAGATTTCCGGAAACTCGTAGTTTTTGGAAGCTTGGCAACCCCTTTGAATGAAAGTGATTCTCGTCAGTCTCTGCTTGGGGCTACTTCAATAAGACACCAACCACAGCGATATATCTTGGAACTACATTATTGTGCCAAGTTTCAAAGAGCTAGCACAAACCGTGCTTGATTTTGAGTTCCAAATACATGTATCCATATAGGAGAAAACAGAGTGAAAACAAAACATGAAAATGGTTACTGCAAAGGAACGGTTTAACCTAGAAGAACGAAATTTGGTGAGCCAAGTTGGATTGGTGTACTGATCATTACCTGCCAGTATCATCAAATTGGGTGAAAAAATGTTTGCTGAGATTTCCGGAAACTCGTAGTTTTTTGGAAGCTTGGCAACCCCTTTCAATGAAAGTGATTCTCGTCAGTCTCTGCTTGGGACTACTTCAATAGGACACCAACCATAGCGATAGAACTTGGAACTACATTATTGTGCCAAGTTTCAAAGAGCTAGCACAAACCGTGTTTGATTTAGAGTTCCAACTACATGTATCCATATAGGAGAAAACAGAGTGAAACCTAAACATGAAAACGGTTACTGCAACGGAACGGTTTAACCTAGAAGAACGAAATTTGGTGAGCCAAGTGGGATTGGTGTACTGATCATTACCTGCCAGTATCATCAAGATTGGGTGAAAAAATGTTTGCTCAGATTTCAGGAAACTCGTAGTTTTTTGGAAGCTTGGCAACCCCTTTCAATGAAAGTGATTCTCGTCAGTCTCTGCTTGGGGCTACTTCAATAGGACACCAACCATAGCGATATAACTTGGAACTACATTATTGTGCCAAGTTTCAAAGAGCTAGCACAAACCATGTTTGATTTAGAGTTCCAACTACATGTATCCATATAGGAGAAAAGAGAGTGAAACCTAAACATGAAAACGGTTACTGCAAAGGAACGGTTTAACCTAGAAGAACGAAATTTGGTGAGCCAAGTGGGATTGGTGTACTGATCATTACCTCCCAGTATCATCAAGATTGTGTGAAAAAATGTTTGCTGAGATTTCAGGAAACTCGTAGTTTTTTGGAAGCTTGGCAACCCCTTTCAATGAAAGTGATTCTCGTCAGTCTCTGCTTGTGGCTACTTCAATAGGACACCAACCGTACCGATAGAACTTGGAACTACATTATTGTGCCAAGTTTCAAAGAGCTAGCACAAACCGTGCTTGATTTTGAGTTCCAAATATATGTATCCATATAGGAGAAAACAGAGTGAAACCTAAACATGAAAACGGTTACTGCAAAGGAACGGTTTAACCTAGAAGAACGAAATTTGGTGAGCCAAGTGGGATTGGTGTACTGATCATTACCTCCCAGTATCATCAAGATTGGGTGAAAAAATGTTTGCTGAGATTTCCGGAAACTCGTAGTTTTTTGGAAGCTTGGCAACCCCTTTCAATGAAAGTGATTCTCGTCAGTCTCTGCTTGGGGCTACTTCAATAGGACAATAACCGTACCCATAGAAATTGGAACTACATTATTGTGCCAAGTTTCAAAGAGCTAGCACAAACCTTGCTTGATTTTGAGTTCCAAATACATGTATCCATATAGGAAAAAACAGAGTGAAACCTAAACATGAAAACGGTTACTGCAAAGGAATGGTTTAACCTAGAAGAACGAAATTATGGTGAGCCAAGTGGGATTGGTGTACTGATCATTACCTGCCAGTATCATCAGGATTTGGTGAAAAAATGTTTGCTGAGATTTCAGGAAACTCGTAGTTTTTTGGAATCTTGGCAACCCCTTTCAATGAAAGTGATTCTCGTCAGTCTCTGCTTGGGGCTACTTCAATAGGACACCAACCGTACCGATTGAACTTGGAACTACATTATTGTGCCAAGTTTCAAAGAGCTAGCACAAACCGTGTTTGATTTTGAGTTCCAACTACATGTATCCATATAGGAGAAAACAGAGTGAAACCTAAACATGAAAACGGTTACTGCAAAGGAACGGTTTAACCTAGAAGAACGAAATTTGGTGAGCCAAGTGGGATTGGTGTACTGATCATTACCTGCCAGTATCATCAAGATTGGGTGAAAAAATGTTTGCTGAGATTTCAGGAAACTCGTAGTTTTTTGGAAGCTTGGCAACCCCTTTCAATGAAAGTGATTCTCGTCAGTCTCTGCTTGGGGCTAAATCAATAGGACACCAACCATAGCGAAAGAACTTGGAACTACATTATTGTGCCAAGTTTCAAAGAGCTAGCACAAACCGTGTTTGATTTAGAGTTCCAACAACATGTATCCATATAGGAGAAAACAGAGTGAAACCTAAACATGAAAACGGTTACTGCAAAGGAACGGTTTAACCTAGAAGAACGAAATTTGGTGAGACAAGTGGGATTGGTGTACTGATCATTACCTGCCAGTATCATCAAGATTGGGCGAAAAAATGTTTGCTCAGATTTCAGGAAACTCGTAGTTTTTTGGAGCTTGGCAACCCCTTTCAATGAAAGTGATTCTCGTCAGTCTCTGCTTGGGGCTACTTCAATAGGACACCAACCATAGCGATAGAACTTGGAACTACATTATTGTGCCAAGTTTCAAAGAGCTAGCACAAACCGTGTTTGATTTAGAGTTCCAATTACATGTATCCGTATAGGAGAAAACCGAGTGAAACCTAAACATGAAAACGGTTACTGCAAAGGAACGGTTTAACGTAGAAGAACGAAATTTGGTTAGCAAAGTGGGATTGGTGTACTGATCATTACCTGCCAGTATCATCAAGATTGGGTGAAAAAATGTTTGCTGAGATTTCAGGAAACTCGTAGTTTTTTGGAAGCTTGGCAAGCCCTTTCAATGAAAGTGATTCTCGTCAGTCTCTGCTTGGGCTACTTCAATAGTACACAAACCATAGCGATAGAACATGGAACTACATTATTGTGCCAAGTTTCAAAGAGCTAGAACAAACCGTGTTTGATTTAGAGTTCCAACTACATGTATCCGTATAGGAGAAAACAGAGTGAAACCTAAACATGAAAACGGTTACTGCAAAGGAACGGTTTAACCTAGAAGATCGAAATTTGGTGAGCCAAGTGGGATTGGTGTACTGATCATTACCTGCCAGTATCATCAAGATTGGGTGAAAAAATGTTTGCTGAGATTCAGGAAACTCGTAGTTTTTTGGAAGCTTGGCAACCCCTTTCAATGAAAGTGATTCTCGTCAGTCTCTGCTTGGGGCTACTTCAATAGGACACCAACCCATAGCGATATAACTTGGAACTACATTATTGTGCCAAGTTTCAAAGAGCTAGCACAAACCATGTTTGATTTAGAGTTCCAACTACATGTATCCATATAGGAGAAAACAGAGTGAAACCTAAACATGAAAACGGTTACTGCAAAGGAACGGTTTAACCTAGAAGAACGAAATTTGGTGAGCCAAGTGGGATTGGTGTACTGATCATTACCTCCCAGTATCATCAAGATAGGGTGAAAAAATGTTTGCTGAGATTTCAGGAAACTCGTAGTTTTTTGGAAGCTTGGCAACCCCTTTCAATGAAAGTGATTCTCGTCAGTCTCTGCTTGGGGGCTACTTCAATAGGACACCAACCACAGCGACAGAACTTGGAACTACATTATTGTGCCAAGTTTCAAAGAGCTAGCACAAACCGTGTTTGATTTAGAGTTCCAACTACATGTATCCATATAGGAGAAAACAGAGTGAAACCTAAACATGAAAACGGTTACTGCAAAGGAACGGTTTAACCTAGAAGAACGAAATTTGGTGAGCCAAGTGGGATTGGTGTACTGATCATTACCTGCCAGTGTCTCCAAGATTGGGTGAAAAAATGTTTGCTGAAATTTCCGGAAACTCGTAGTTTTTTGGAAGCTTGGCAACCCCTTTCTAAGAAGTGATTCTCGTCAGTCTCTGCTTGGGGCTACTTCAATAGGACACAAACCATAGCGATAGAACATGGAACTACATTTTTGTGCCAAGTTTCAAAGAGCTAGCACAAACCCTGTTTGATTTAGAGTTCCAACTACATGTATCCGTATAGGAGAAAACCGAGTGAAACCTAAACATGAAAACGGTTACTGCAAAGGAACGGTTTAACCTAGAAGAACGAAATTTGGTGAGCCGAGTGGGATTGGTGTACTGATCATTACCTGCCAGTATCATCAAGTTTGGGTGAAAAATGTTTGCTGAGATTTCAGGAAACTCGTAGTTTTTTGGAAGCTTGGCAACCCCTTTCAATGAAAGTGATTCTCGTCAGTCTCTGCTTGGGGCTACTTCAATAGGACACCAACCACAGCGATAGAACTTGGAACTACATTATTGTGCCAAGTTTCAAAGAGCTAGCACAAACCGTGTTTGATTTAGAGTTCAAACTACATGTATCCATATAGGAGAAAACAGAGTGAAACCTAAACATGAAAACGGTTACTGCAAAGGAACGGTTTAACCTAGAAGAACGAAATTTGGTGAGCCAAGTGGGATTGGTGTACTGATCATTACCTGCCAGTATCTCCAAGATTGGGTGAAAAAATGTTTGCTGAAATTTCCGGAAACTCGTAGTTTTTTGGAAGCTTGGCAACCCCTTTCTAAGAAAGTGATTCTCGTCATTCTCTGCTTGGGGCTACTTCAATAGGACACAAACCATAGCGATCGAACATGGAACGACATTTTTGTGCCAAGTTTCAAAGAGCTAGCACAAACCGTGTTTGATTTAGAGTTCCAATTACATGTATCCGTATAGGAGAAAACCGAGTGAAACCTAAACATGAAAACGGTTACTGCAAAGGAACGGTTTAACGTAGAAGAACGAAATTTGGTTAGCAAAGTGGGATTGGTGTACTGATCGTTACCTGCCAGTATCATCAAGATTGGGTGAAAAATGTTTGCTGAGATTTCAGGAAACTCGTAGTTTTTTGGAAGCTTGGCAAGCCCTTCAATGAAAGTGATTCTCGTCAGTCTCTGCTTGGGCTACTTCAATAGGACACCAACCACAGCGATATATCTTGGAACTACATTATTGTGCCAAGTTTCAAAGAGCTAGCACAAACCGTGTTTGATTTAGAGTTCCAACTACATGTATCCATATAGGAGAAAACAGATTGAAACCTAAACATGAAAACGGTTTCTGCAAAGGAACGGTTTAACCTAGAAGAACGAAATTTGGTGAGCCAAGTGGGATTGGTGTACTGATCATTACCTGCCATTATCGCCAAGATTGGGGTGAAAAAATGTTTGCTGAAATTTCCGGAAACTCTAGTTTTTTGGAAGCTTGGCAACCCCTTTCTAAGAAAGTGATTCTCGTCAGTCTCTGCTTGGGGCTACTTCAATAGGACACAAACCATAGCGATAGAACATGGAACTACATTTTTGTGCCACGTTTCAAAGAGCTAGCACAAACCGTGTTTGTTTTAGAGTTCCAACTACATGTATCCGTATAGGAGAAAACCAAGTGAAACCTAAACATGAAAACGGTTACTGCAAAGGAACGGTTTAACCTAGAAGAACGAAATTTGGTGAGCCGAGTGGGATTGGTGTTCTGATCATTACCTGCCAGTATCATCAAGTTTGGGTGAAAAAATGTTTGCTGAGATTTCAGGAAACTCGTAGTTTTTTGGAAGCTTGGCAACCCCTTTCAATGAAAGTGATTCTCGTCAGTCTCTGCTTGGGGCTACTTCAATAGGACACCAACCACAGCGATAGAACTTGGAACTACATTATTGTGCCAAGTTTCAAAGAGCTAGCACAAACCGTGTTTGATTTAGAGTTCCAACTACATGTATCCATATAGGAGAAAACAGAGTGAAACCTAAACATGAAAACGGTTACTGCAAAGGAACGGTTTAAACTAGAAGAACGAAATTTTGTGAGCCAAGTGGGATTGGTGTACTGATCATTACCTGCCACTATCATCAAGATTGGGTGAAAAAATGTTTGCTGAGATTTCAGGAAACTCGTAGTTTTTTGGAAGCTTGGCAACCCCTTTCAATGAAAGTGATTCTCGTCAGTCTCTGCTTGGGGCTATTTCAATAGGACACCAACCGTACCGATTGAACTTGGAACTACATTATTGTGCCAAGTTTCAAAGAGCTAGCACAAACCGTGCTTGATTTTGAGTTCCAAATACATGTATCCATATAGGAGAAAACAGAGTGAAACCTAAACATTAAAATGGTTACTGCAAAGGAACGGTTTAACCTAGAAGACCGAAATTTGGTGAGCCAAGTGGGATTGGTGTACTGATCATTACCTGCCAGTATCATCAAGATTGGGTGAAAAAATGTTTGCTGAAATTTCCGGAAACTCGTAGTTTTTTGGAAGCTTGGCAACCCTTTCTAAGAAAGTGATTCTCGTCAGTCTCTGCTTGGGGCTACTTCAATAGGACACAAACCATAGCGATAGAACATGGAACTACATTTTTGTGCCAAGTTTCAAAGAGCTAGCACAAACCGTGTTTGATTTAGAGTTCCAACTACATGTATCCGTATAGGAGAAAACAGAGTGAAACCTAAACATGAAAACGGTTACTGCAAAGGAACGGTTTAACCTAGAAGAACGAAATTTGGTGAGCCGAGTGGTATTGGTGTACTGATCATTACCTGCCAGTATCATCAAGTTTGGGTGAAAAAATGATTGCTGAGATTTCAGGAAACTCGTAGTTTTTTGGAAGCTTGGCAAGCCCTTTCAATGAAAGTGATTCTCGTCAGTCTCTGCTTGGGGCTACTTCAATAGGACACAAACCGTACCGATAAAACTTGGAACTACATTATTGTGCCAAGTTTCAAAGACCTAGCACAAACCGTGCTTGATTTTGAGTTCCAAATACATGTATCCATATAGGAGAAAACAGAGTGAAACCTAAACATGAAAATGGTTACTGCAAAGGAACGGTTTAATCTAGAAGAACGAAATTTGGTGAGCCAAGTGGGATTGGTGTACTGATCATTACCTGCCAGTATCATCAAGATTGGGTGAAAAATGTTTGCTGAGATTTCCGGAAACTCGTAGTTTTTTGGAAGCTTGGCAACCCATTTCAGTGAAACTGATTCTCGTCAGTCTCTGCTTGGGGCTACTTCAATAGGACACAAACCATAGCGATAGAACATGGAACTACATTATTGTGCCAAGTTTCAAAGAGCTAGCACAAACCGTGATTGATTTAGAGTTCCAACTACATGTATCCATATAGGAGAAAACAGAGTGAAACCTAAACATGAAAACGGTTACTGCAAAGGAACGGTTTAACCTAGAAGAACGAAATTTGGTGAGCCGAGTGGGATTGGTGTACTGATCATTACCTGCCAGTATCATAAAGTTTGGGTGAAAAAATGTTTGCTGAGATTTCAGGAAACTCGTAGTTTTCTGGAAGCTTGGCAACAGCTTTCAATGAAAGTGATTCTCGTCAGTCTCTGCTTGGGGCTACTTCAATAGGACACCAACCACAGCGATATATCTTGGAACTACATTATTGTGCCAAGTTTCAAAGAGCTAGCACAAACCGTGTTTGATTTAGAGTTCCAACTACATGTATCCATATAGGAGAAAACAGAGTGAAACCTAAACATGAAAACGGTTACTGCAAAGGAACGGTTTAACCTAGAAGAACGAAATTTGGTGAGCCAAGTGGGATTGGTGTACTGATCATTACCTGCCAGTGTCTCCAAGATTGGGTGAAAAAATGTTTGCTGAAATTTCCGGAAACTCGTAGTTTTTTGGAAGCTTGGCAACCCCTTTCTAAGAAAGTGATTCTCGTCAGTCTCTGCTTGGGGCTACTTCAATAGGACACAAACCATAGCGATAGAACATGGAACTACATTTTTGTGCCAAGTTTCAAAGAGCTAGCACAAACCGTGTTTGATTTAGAGTTCCAACTACATGTATCCGTATAGGAGAAAACCGAGTGAAACCTAAACATGAAAACGGTTACTGCAAAGGAACGGTTTAACCTAGAAGAACGAAATTTGGTGAGCCGAGTGGGATTGGTGTACTGATCATTACCTGCCAGTATCATCAAGTTTGGGTGAAAAAATGTTTGCTGAGATTTCAGGAAACTCGTAGTTTTTTGGAAGCTTGGCAACCCCTTTCAATGAAAGTGATTCTCGTCAGTCTCTGCTTGGGGCTACTTCAATAGGACACCAACCACAGCGATAGAACTTGGAACTACATTATTGTGCCAAGTTTCAAAGAGCTAGCACAAACCGTGTTTGATTTAGAGTTCAAACTACATGTATCCATATAGGAGAAAACAGAGTGAAACCTAAACATGAAAACGGTTACTGCAAAGGAACGGTTTAACCTAGAAGAACGAAATTTGGTGAGCCAAGTGGGATTGGTGTACTGATCATTACCTGCCAGTATCTCCAAGATTGGGTGAAAAAATGTTTGCTGAAATTTCCGGAAACTCGTAGTTTTTTGGAAGCTTGGCAACCCCTTTCTAAGAAAGTGATTCTCGTCATTCTCTGCTTGGGCTACTTCAATAGGACACAAACCATAGCGATCGAACATGGAACGACATTTTTGTGCCAAGTTTCAAAGAGCTAGCACAAACCGTGTTTGATTTAGAGTTCCAATTACATGTATCCGTATAGGAGAAAACCGAGTGAAACCTAAACATGAAAACGGTTACTGCAAAGGAACGGTTTAACGTAGAAGAACGAAATTTGGTTAGCAAAGTGGGATTGGTGTACTGATCGTTACCTGCCAGTATCATCAAGATTGGGTGAAAAAATGTTTGCTGAGATTTCAGGAAACTCGTAGTTTTTTGGAAGCTTGGCAAGCCCTTTCAATGAAAGTGATTCTCGTCAGTCTCTGCTTGGGCTACTTCAATAGGACACCAACCACAGCGATATATCTTGGAACTACATTATTGTGCCAAGTTTCAAAGAGCTAGCACAAACCGTGTTTGATTTAGAGTTCCAACTACATGTATCCATATAGGAGAAAACAGATTGAAACCTAAACATGAAAACGGTTTCTGCAAAGGAACGGTTTAACCTAGAAGAACGAAATTTGGTGAGCCAAGTGGGATTGGTGTACTGATCATTACCTGCCATTATCGCCAAGATTGGGTGAAAAAATGTTTGCTGAAATTTCCGGAAACTCGTAGTTTTTTGGAAGCTTGGCAACCCCTTTCTAAGAAAGTGATTCTCGTCAGTCTCTGCTTGGGGCTACTTCAATAGGACACAAACCATAGCGATAGAACATGGAACTACATTTTTGTGCCACGTTTCAAAGAGCTAGCACAAACCGTGTTTGTTTTAGAGTTCCAACTACATGTATCCGTATAGGAGAAAACCAAGTGAAACCTAAACATGAAAACGGTTACTGCAAAGGAACGGTTTAACCTAGAAGAACGAAATTTGGTGAGCCGAGTGGGATTGGTGTTCTGATCATTACCTGCCAGTATCATCAAGTTTGGGTGAAAAAATGTTTGCTGAGATTTCAGGAAACTCGTAGTTTTTTGGAAGCTTGGCAACCCCTTTCAATGAAAGTGATTCTCGTCAGTCTCTGCTTGGGGCTACTTCAATAGGACACCAACCACAGCGATAGAACTTGGAACTACATTATTGTGCCAAGTTTCAAAGAGCTAGCACAAACCGTGTTTGATTTAGAGTTCCAACTACATGTATCCATATAGGAGAAAACAGAGTGAAACCTAAACATGAAAACGGTTACTGCAAAGGAACGGTTTAAACTAGAAGAACGAAATTTTGTGAGCCAAGTGGGATTGGTGTACTGATCATTACCTGCCACTATCATCAAGATTGGGTGAAAAAATGTTTGCTGAGATTTCAGGAAACTCGTAGTTTTTTGGAAGCTTGGCAACCCCTTTCAATGAAAGTGATTCTCGTCAGTCTCTGCTTGGGGCTATTTCAATAGGACACCAACCGTACCGATTGAACTTGGAACTACATTATTGTGCCAAGTTTCAAAGAGCTAGCACAAACCGTGCTTGATTTTGAGTTCCAAATACATGTATCCATATAGGAGAAAACAGAGTGAAACCTAAACATTAAAATGGTTACTGCAAAGGAACGGTTTAACCTAGAAGACCGAAATTTGGTGAGCCAAGTGGGATTGGTGTACTGATCATTACCTGCCAGTATCATCAAGATTGGGTGAAAAAATGTTTGCTGAAATTTCCGGAAACTCGTAGTTTTTTGGAAGCTTGGCAACCCCTTTCTAAGAAAGTGATTCTCGTCAGTCTCTGCTTGGGGCTACTTCAATAGGACACAAACCATAGCGATAGAACATGGAACTACATTTTTGTGCCAAGTTTCAAAGAGCTAGCACAAACCGTGTTTGATTTAGAGTTCCAACTACATGTATCCGTATAGGAGAAAACAGAGTGAAACCTAAACATGAAAACGGTTACTGCAAAGGAACGGTTTAACCTAGAAGAACGAAATTTGGTGAGCCGAGTGGTATTGGTGTACTGATCATTACCTGCCAGTATCATCAAGTTTGGGTGAAAAAATGATTGCTGAGATTTCAGGAAACTCGTAGTTTTTTGGAAGCTTGGCAAGCCCTTTCAATGAAAGTGATTCTCGTCAGTCTCTGCTTGGGGCTACTTCAATAGGACACAAACCGTACCGATAAAACTTGGAACTACATTATTGTGCCAAGTTTCAAAGACCTAGCACAAACCGTGCTTGATTTTGAGTTCCAAATACATGTATCCATATAGGAGAAAACAGAGTGAAACCTAAACATGAAAATGGTTACTGCAAAGGAACGGTTTAATCTAGAAGAACGAAATTTGGTGAGCCAAGTGGGATTGGTGTACTGATCATTACCTGCCAGTATCATCAAGATTGGGTGAAAAAATGTTTGCTGAGATTTCCGGAAACTCGTAGTTTTTTGGAAGCTTGGCAACCCATTTCAGTGAAACTGATTCTCGTCAGTCTCTGCTTGGGGCTACTTCAATAGGACACAAACCATAGCGATAGAACATGGAACTACATTATTGTGCCAAGTTTCAAAGAGCTAGCACAAACCGTGATTGATTTAGAGTTCCAACTACATGTATCCATATAGGAGAAAACAGAGTGAAACCTAAACATGAAAACGGTTACTGCAAAGGAACGGTTTAACCTAGAAGAACGAAATTTGGTGAGCCGAGTGGGATTGGTGTACTGATCATTACCTGCCAGTATCATAAAGTTTGGGTGAAAAAATGTTTGCTGAGATTTCAGGAAACTCGTAGTTTTCTGGAAGCTTGGCAACAGCTTTCAATGAAAGTGATTCTCGTCAGTCTCTGCTTGGGGCTACTTCAATAGGACACCAACCACAGCGATATATCTTGGAACTACATTATTGTGCCAAGTTTCAAAGAGCTAGCACAAACCGTGTTTGATTTAGAGTTCCAACTACATGTATCCATATAGGAGAAAACAGAGTGAAACCTAAACATGAAAACGGTTACTGCAAAGGAACGGTTTAACCTAGAAGAACGAAATTTTGTGAGCCAAGTGGGATTGGTGTACTGATCATTACCTGCCACTATCATCAAGATTGGGTGAAAAAATGTTTGCTGAGATTTCAGGAAACTCGTAGTTTTTTGGAAGCTTGGCAACCCCTTTCAATGAAAGTGATTCTCGTCAGTCTCTGCTTGGGGCTACTTCAATAGGACACCAACCGTACCGATTGAACTTGGAACTACATTATTGTGCCAAGTTTCAAAGAGCTAGCACAAACCGTGCTTGATTTTGAGTTCCAAATACATGTATCCATATAGGAGAAAACAGAGTGAAACCTAAACATTAAAATGGTTACTGCAAAGGAACGGTTTAACCTAGAAGACCGAAATTTGGTGAGCCAAGTGGGATTGGTGTACTGATCATTACCTGCCAGTATCATCAAGATTGGGTGAAAAAATGTTTGCTGAGATTTCCGGAAACTCGTAGTTTTTTGGAAGCTTGGCAACCCCTTTCAATGAAACTGATTCTCGTCAGTCTCTGCTTGGGGCTACTTCAATAGGACACAAACCATAGCGCTGGAACTTGGAACTACATTTTTGTGCCAAGGTTCAAAGAGCTAGCAGAAACCGTGTTTGATTTAGAGTTCCAACTACATGTATCCATATAGGAGAAAACAGAGTGAAACCTAAACATGAAAACGGTTACTGCAAAGGAACGGTTTAACCTAGAAGAACGAAATTTGGTGAGCCGAGTGGGATTGGTGTACTGATCATTACCTGCCAGTATCATCAAGTTTGGGTGAAAAAATGATTGCTGAGATTTCAGGAAACTCGTATTTTTCTGGAAGCTTGGCTACCCCTTTCAATGAAAGTGATTCTCGTCAGTCTCTGCTTGGGGCTACTTCAATAGGACACCAACCACAGCGATATATCTTGGAACTACATTATTGTGCCAAGTTTCAAAGAGCTAGCACAAACCGTGTTTGATTTAGAGTTCCAACTACATGTATCCATATAGGAGAAAACAGAGTGAAACCTAAAAATGAAAACGGTTACTGCAAAGGAACGGTTTAACCTAGAAGAACGAAATTTGGTGAGCCAAGTGGGATTGGTGTACTGATCATTACCTGCCAGTATCTCCAAGATTGGGTGAAAAAATGTTTGCTGAAATTTCCGGAAACTCGTAGTTTTTTGGAAGCTTGGCAACCCCTTTCTAAGAAAGTGATTCTCGTCAGTCTCTGCTTGGGGCTACTTCAATAGGACACAAACCATAGCGATAGAACATGGAACTACATTTTTGTGCCAAGTTTCAAAGAGCTAGCACAAACCGTGTTTTATTTAGAGTTCCAACTACATGTATCCGTATAGGAGAAAACCGAGTGAAACCTAAACATGAAAACGGTTACTGCAAAGGAACGGTTTTACCTAGAAGAACGAAATTTGGTGAGCCGAGTGGGATTGGTTGTCTGATCATTACCTGCCAGTATCATCAAGTTTGGGTGAAAAAATGATTGCTGAGATTTCAGGAAACTCGTAGTTTTCTGGAAGCTTGGCAACCCCTTTCAATGAAAGTGATTCTCGTCAGTCTCTGGTTGGGGCTACTTCAATAGGACACCAACCACAGCGATATATCTTGGAACTACATTATTGTGCCAAGTTTCAAAGAGCTAGCACAAACCGTGTTTGATTTAGAGTTCCAACTACATGTATCCATATAGGAGAAAACAGAGTGAAACCTAAACATGAAAACGGTTACTGCAAAGGAACGGTTTAAACTAGAAGAACGAAATTTTGTGAGCCAAGTGGGATTGGTGTACTGATCATTACCTGCCACTATCATCAAGATTGGGTGAAAAAATGTTTGCTGAGATTTCAGGAAACTCGTAGTTTTTTGGAAGCTTGGCAACCCCTTTCAATGAAAGTGATTCTCGTCAGTCTCTGCTTGGGGCTACTTCAATAGGACACCAACCGTACCGATTGAACTTGGAACTACATTATTGTGCCAAGTTTCAAAGAGCTAGCACAAACCGTGTTTGATTTAGAGTTCCAACTACATGTATCCATATAGGAGAAAAACCGAGTGAAACCTAAACATGAAAACGGTACTGCAAAGGAACGGTTTAACGTCAGAAGAACGAAATTTGGTTAGCAAAGTGGGATTGTGTACTGATCATTGCCTGCCAGTATCATCAAGATTGGGTGAAAAAATTTTTGCTGAGATTTCAGGAAACTCGTAGTTTTTTGGAAGCTTGGCAAGCCCTTTCAATGAAAGTGATTCTCGTCAGTCTCTGCTTGGGGCCTACTTCAATAGGACACCAAACCGTACCGATAAAACTTGGAACTACATTATTGTGCCAAGTTTCAAAGACCTAGCACAAACCGTGCTTGATTTTTGAGTTCCAATACATGTATCCATATTGGAGAAAACAGAGTGAAACCTAAACTTGAAAATGGTTACTGCAAAGGAACGGTTTAATCTAGAAGAACGGAAATTTGGGTGAGCCAAGTGGGATTGGTGTACTGATCATTACCTGCCAGTATCATCAAGATTGGGTGAAAAAATGTTTGCTGAGATTTCCGGAAACTCGTAGTTTTTTGGAAGCTTGGCAACCCATTTCAGTGAAACTGATTCTCGTCAGTCTCTGCTTGGGGCTACTTCAATAGGACACAAACCATAGCGATAGAACATGGAACTACATTATTGTGCCAAGTTTCAAAGAGCTAGCACAAACCGTGATTGATTTAGAGTTCCAACTACATGTATCCATATAGGAGAAAACAGAGTGAAACCTAAACATGAAAACGGTTACTGCAAAGGAACGGTTTAACCTAGAAGAACGAAATTTGGTGAGCCGAGTGGGATTGGTGTACTGATCATTACCTGCCAGTATCATAAAGTTTGGGTGAAAAAATGTTTGCTGAGATTTCAGGAAACTCGTAGTTTTCTGGAAGCTTGGCAACCGCTTTCAATGAAAGTGATTCTCGTCAGTCTCTGCTTGGGGCTACTTCAATAGGACACCAACCACAGCGATATATCTTGGAACTACATTATTGTGCCAAGTTTCAAAGAGCTAGCACAAACCGTGTTTGATTTAGAGTTCCAACTACATGTATCCATATAGGAGAAAACAGAGTGAAACCTAAACATGAAAACGGTTACTGCAAAGGAACGGTTTAACCTAGAAGAACGAAATTTTGTGAGCCAAGTGGGATTGGTGTACTGATCATTACCTGCCACTATCATCAAGATTGGGTGAAAAAATGTTTGCTGAGATTTCAGGAAACTCGTAGTTTTTTGGAAGCTTGGCAACCCCTTTCAATGAAAGTGATTCTCGTCAGTCTCTGCTTGGGGCTACTTCAATAGGACACCAACCGTACCGATTGAACTTGGAACTACATTATTGTGCCAAGTTTCAAAGAGCTAGCACAAACCGTGCTTGATTTTGAGTTCCAAATACATGTATCCATATAGGAGAAAACAGAGTGAAACCTAAACATTAAAATGGTTACTGCAAAGGAACGGTTTAACCTAGAAGACCGAAATTTGGTGAGCCAAGTGGGATTGGTGTACTGATCATTACCTGCCAGTATCATCAAGATTGGGTGAAAAAATGTTTGCTGAGATTTCCGGAAACTCGTAGTTTTTTGGAAGCTTGGCAACCCCTTTCAATGAAACTGATTCTCGTCAGTCTCTGCTTGGGGCTACTTCAATAGGACACAAACCATAGCGATGGAACATGGAACTACATTTTTGTGCCAAGGTTCAAAGAGCTAGCAGAAACCGTGTTTGATTTAGAGTTCCAACTACATGTATCCATATAGGAGAAAACAGAGTGAAACCTAAACATGAAAACGGTTACTGCAAAGGAACGGTTTAACCTAGAAGAACGAAATTTGGTGAGCCGAGTGGGATTGGTGTACTGATCATTACCTGCCAGTATCATCAAGTTTGGGTGAAAAAATGATTGCTGAGATTTCAGGAAACTCGTATTTTTCTGGAAGCTTGGCTACCCCTTTCAATGAAAGTGATTCTCGTCAGTCTCTGCTTGGGGCTACTTCAATAGGACACCAACCACAGCGATATATCTTGGAACTACATTATTGTGCCAAGTTTCAAAGAGCTAGCACAAACCGTGTTTGATTTAGAGTTCCAACTACATGTATCCATATAGGAGAAATCAGAGTGAAACCTAAACATGAAAACGGTTACTGCAAAGGACGGTTTAACCTAGAAGAACGAAATTTGGTGAGCAAAGTGGGATTGGTGTACTGATCATTACCTGCCAGTATCATCAAGATTGGGTGAAAAAATGTTTGCTGAGATTTCAGGAAACTCGTAGTTTTTTGGAAGCTTGGCAAGCCCTTTCTAAGAAAGTGATTCTCGTCAGTCTCTGCTTGGGGCTACTTCAATAGGACACCAACCATAGCGATAGAACTTGGAACTACATTATTGTGCCAAGTTTCAAAGAACTAGCACAAACCGTGTTTGATTTAGAGTTCCAACTACATGTATCCGTATAGGAGAAAACCGAGTGAAACCTAAACATGAAAATGGTTACTGCAAAGGAACGGTTTAACCTAGAAGAACGAAATTTGATGAGCCAAGTGGGATTGGTGTACTGATCATTACCTGCCAGTATCATCAAGATTGGGTGAAAAAATGTTTGCTGAGATTTCAGGAAACTCGTAGTTTTTTGGAAGCTTGGCAACCCCTTTCAATGAAAGTGATTCTCGTCAGTCTCTGCTTGGGGCTACTTCAATAGGACACAAACCATAGCGATAGAAGATGGAACTACATTATTGTGCCAAGTTTCAAAGAGCTAGCACAAACCGTGTTTGATTTAGAGTTCCAACTACATGTATCCATATAGGAGAAAACAGAGTGAAACCTAAACATGAAAACGGTTACTGCAACGGAATGGTTTAACCTAGAAGAACGAAATTTGGTGAGCCAAGTGGGATTGGTGTACTGATCATTACCTGCCAGTATCTCCAAGATTGGGTGAAAAAATGTTTGCTGAGATTTCAGGAAACTCGTAGTTTTTTGGAAGCTGGGCAACCCCTTTCAATGAAAGTGATTCTCGTCAGTCTCTGCTTGGGGCTACTTCAATAGGACACAAACCGTACCGATTGAACTTGGAACTACATTATTGTGCCAATTTTCAAAGAGCTAGCACAAACCGTGCTTGATTTTGAGTTCCAAATACATGTATCCATATAGGAGAAAACAGAGTGAAACCTAAACATGAAAATGGTTACTGCAAAGGAACGGTTTAACCTAGAAGAACCAAATTTGGTGAGCCAAGTGGGATTGGTGTACTGATCATTACCTGCCAGTATCATCAAGATTGGGTGAAAAAATGTTTGCTGAGATTTCCGGAAACTCGTAGTTTTTTGGAAGCTTGGCAACCCCTTTCAATGAAACTGATACTCGTCAGTCTCTGCTTGGGGCTACTTCAATAGGACACAAACCATAGCGATAGAACATGGAACTACATTATTGTGCCAAGTTTCAAAGAGCTAGCACAAACCGTGATTGATTTAGAGTTCCAACTACATGTATCCATATAGGAGAAAACAGAGTGAAACCTAAACATGAAAACGGTTACTGCAAAGGAACGGTTTAACCTAGAAGAACGAAATTTGGTGAGCCGAGTGGGATTGGTGTACTGATCATTACCTGCCAGTATCATAAAGTTTGGGTGAAAAAATGTTTGCTGAGATTTCAGGAAACTCGTAGTTTTCTGGAAGCTTGGCAACCGCTTTCAATGAAAGTGATTCTCGTCAGTCTCTGCTTGGGGCTACTTCAATAGGACACCAACCACAGCGATATATCTTGGAACTACATTATTGTGCCAAGTTTCAAAGAGCTAGCACAAACCGTGTTTGATTTAGAGTTCCAACTACATGTATCCATATAGGAGAAAACAGAGTGAAACCTAAACATGAAAACGGTTACTGCAAAGGAATGGTTTAACCTAGAAGAATGAAATTTTGTGAGCCAAGTGGGATTGGTGTACTGATCATTACCTGCCAGTATCATCAAGATTGGGTGAAAAAATGTTTGCTGAGATTTCAGGAAACTCGTAGTTTTTTGGAAGCTTGGCAACCCCTTTCAATGAAAGTGATTCTCGTCAGTCTCTGCTTGGGGTTACTTCAATAGGACACCAACCGTACTGATTGAACTTGGAACTACATTATTGTGCCAAGTTTCAAAGAGCTAGCACAAACCGTGCTTGATTTTGAGTTCCAAATACATGTATCCATATAGGAGAAAACAGAGTGAAACCTAAACATGAAAATGGTTACTGCAAAGTAACGGTTTAACCTAGAAGACCAAAATTTGGTGAGCCAAGTGGGATTGGTGTACTGATCATTACCTGCCAGTATCATCAAGATTGGGTGAAAAAATGTTTGCTGAGATTTCCGGAAACTCGTAGTTTTTTGGAAGCTTGGCAACCCCTTTCAATGAAAGTGATTCTCGTCAGTCTCTGCTTGGGGCTACTTCAATAGGACACAAAACATAGCGATGGAACATGGAACTACATTTTTGTGCCAAGTTTCAAAGAGCTAGCAGAAACCGTGTTTGATTTAGAGTTCCAACTACATGTATCCATATAGGAGAAAACAGAGTGAAACCTAAATATGAAAACGTTTACTGCAAAGGAACGGTTTAACCTAGAAGAACGAAATTTTGTGAGCCAAGTGGGATTGGTGTACTGATCATTACCTGCCAGTATCATTAAGATTGGGTGAAAAAATGTTTGCTGAGATTTCAGGAAACTCGTAGTTTTTTGGAAGCTTGGCAAGCCCTTTCAATGAAAGTGATTCTCGTCAGTCTCTGCTTGGGGCTACTTCAATAGGACACCAACCGTACCGATAGAACTTGGAACTACATTATTGTGCCAAGTTTCAAAGAGCTAGCACAAACCGTGCTTGATTTTGAGTTCCAAATACATGTATCCATATAGGAGAAAACAGAGTGAAACCTAAACATGAAAATGGTTACTGCAAAGGAACGGTTTAACCTAGAAGAACGAAATTTTGTGAGCCAAGTGGGATTGGTGTACTGATCATTACCTGCCAGTATCATCAAGATTGGGTGAAAAAATGTTTGCTGAGATTTCAGGAAACTCGTAGTTTTTTGGAAGCTTGGCAACCCCTTTCAATGAAAGTGATTCTCGTCAGTCTCTGCTTGGGGCTACTTCAATAGGACACCAACCATACCGATAGAACTTGGAACTACATTATTCTGCCAAGTTTCAAAGAGCTAGCACAAACCGTGTTTGATTTAGAGTTCCAACTACATGTATCCATATAGGAGAAAACAGAGTGAAATCTAAACATGAAAACGGTTACTGCAAAGGAACGGTTTAACCTAGAAGAACGAAATTTGGTGAGCCAAGTGGGATTGGTGTACTGATCATTACCTGACAGTATCATCAAAAATGGGTGAAAAAATGTGTGCTGAGATTTCAGGAAACTCGTAGTTTTTTGGAAGCTTGGCAACCCCTTTCAATGAAAGTGATTCTCGTCAGTCTCTGCTTGGGGCTACTTCAATAGGACACAAACCATAGCGATAGAACTTGGAACTACATTATTGTGCCAAGTTTCAAAGAGCTAGCACAAACCGTGTTTGATTTAGAGTTCCAACTACATGTATCCATATAGGAGAAAACAGAGTGAAACCTAAACATGAAAACGGTTACTGCAAAGGAACGGTTTAACCTAGAAGAACGAAATTTTGTGAGCCAGTGGGATTGGTGTACTGATCATTACCTGCCAGTATCATCAAGATTGGGTGAAAAAATGTTTGCTGAGATTTCAGGAAACTCGTATTTTTTTGGAAGCTTGGCAAAACCTTTCAATTAAAGTGATTCTCCTCAGTCTCTGCTTGGGGCTACTTCAATAGGACACCAACCGTACCGATTGAACTTGGCACTACATTATTGTGCCAAGTTTCAAAGAGCTAGCACAAACCGTGCTTGATTTTGAGTTCCAACTACATGTATCCATATAGGAGAAAACAGAGTGAAACCTAAACATGAAAACGGTTACTGCAAAGGAACGGTTTAACCTAGAAGAACGAAATTTGGTGAGCCAAGTGGGATTGGTGTACTGATCATTACCTGCCAGTATCATCAAGATTGGGTGAAAAAACGTTTGCTGAGATTTCAGGAAACTCGTAGTTTTTTGTAAGCTTGGCAACCCCTGTCAATGAAAGTGATTCTCGTCAGTCTCTGCTTGTGGCTACTTCAATAGGACACCAACCATAGCGATAGAACTTGGAACTACATTATTGTGCCAAGTTTCAAAGAGCTAGCACAAACCGTGTTTGATTTAGAGTTCCAACTACATGTATCCATATAGGAGAAAACAGAGTGAAACCTAAACATGAAAACGGTTACTGCAAAGGAACGGTTTAACCTAGAAGAACGAAATTTGGTGAGCCAAGTGGGATTGGTGTACTGATCCTTACCTGCCAGGATCATCAAGATTGGGTGAAAAAATGTTTGATGAGATTTCAGGCAACTTGTAGTTTTTTGGAAGCGTGGCAACCCCTTTCAATGAAAGTGATTCTCGTCA
The DNA here is from genome assembly GCF_045843805.1 of Urocitellus parryii. NCBI lineage: Eukaryota > Metazoa > Chordata > Mammalia > Rodentia > Sciuridae > Urocitellus > Urocitellus parryii. Next base: position 28,913 of record NW_027553791.1, read on the forward strand.
GTCTCTGCTTTGGGCTACTTCAATAGGACACCAACCATAGCGATAGAACTTGAACTACATTATTGTGCCAAGTTTCAAAGAGCTAGCACAAACCGTGTTTGATTTAGAGTTCCAACTACATGTATCCATATAGGAGAAAACAGAGTGAAACCTAAACATGAAAACGGTTACTGCAACGGAATGGTTTAACCTAGAAGAACGAAATTTGGTGAGCCAATTGGGATTGGTGTACTGATAATTTCCTGCCAGTATCATCAAGATTGGGTGAAAAAATGTTTGCTGAGATTTCCGGAAACTCGTAGTTTTGTGGAAGCTTGGCAACCCCTTTCAATGAAAGTAATTCTCATCAGTCTCTTCTTTTGGCTACTTCAATAGGACACAAACCATAGCGAAACAACTTGGAACTACATTATCGTGCCAAGTTTCAAAGAGCTAGCACAAACCGTGTTTGATTTAGAGTTCCAACTACATGTATCCATATAGGAGAACACAGAGTGAAACCTAAACATGAAAACGGTTACTGCAAAGGATCGGTTTAACCTAGAAGAACGAAATTTGGTGAGCCAAGTGGGATTGGTGTACTGATCATTACCTGCCAGTATCATCAAGATTGGGTGAAAAAATGTTTGCTGAGATTTCCGGAAACTCGTAGTTTTTTGGAAGCTTGGCAACTCATTTCAGTGAAACTGATTCTCGTCAGTCTCTGCTTGGGGCTACTTCAATAGGACACAAACCATAGCGATAGAACATGGAACTACATTATTGTGCCAAGTTTCAAAGAGCTAGCACAAACCGTGTTGGTTTAGAGTTCCAACTACATGTATCCATATAGGAGAAAACAGAGTGAAACCTAAACATGAAAACGGTTACTGCAAAGGAACGGTTTAACCTAGAAGAACGAAATTTGGTGAGCCGAGTGGGATTGGTGTACTGATCATTACATGCCAGTATCATCAAGTTTGGGTGAAAAAATGTTTCTGAGATTTCAGGAAACTCGTAGTTTTTTGGAAGCTTGGCAACCCCTTTCAATGAAAGTGATTCTCGTCAGTCTCTGCTTGGGGCTACTTCAATAGGACACCAACCACAGCGATAGAACTTGGAACTACATTATTGTGCCAAGTTTCAAAGAGCTAGCACAAACCGTGTTTGATTTAGAGTTCCAACTACATGTATCCATATAGGAGAAAACAGAGTGAAACCTAAACATGAAAACGGTTCCTGCAAAGGAACGGTTTAACCTAGAAGAACGAAATTTGGTGAGCCAAGTGGGATTGGTGTACTGATCATTACCTGCCAGTATCATCAAGATTGGGTGAAAAAATGTTTGCTGAGATTTCAGGAAACTCGTAGTTTTTTGGAATCTTGGCAACCCCTTTCAATGAAAGTGATTCTCGTCAGTCTCTCTTTGGGGCTACTTCAATAGGACACCAACCGTACCGATTGAACTTGGAACTACATTATTGTGCCAATTTT
>NW_027553792.1:0-30351 GCF_045843805.1 Urocitellus parryii
GAACTCTAAGATCAACACGGTTTGTGCTAGCTCTTTGAAACTTGGCACAATAATGTAGTTCCAAAGTACTATCACTATGGTTTGTGTGCTATTGAAGTAGCCCCAAGCACAGACTGACGAGAATCACTTTCAATTGAAAGGGGTTGCCAGGCTTCCAAAAAACTGCGAGTTTCCTGAAATCTCAGCAAACATTTTTTCACCCAGTCTTGATGATACTTCCATTTAATGATCAGGACACCAATCCCTTGGCTCACCAAATTTCGTTCTTCTATGTTAAACCGTTCGTTTGCAGTAAACCGTTTTCATGTTTAGGTTTCACTCTGTTTTCTCCTATATGGATACATGTAGTTGGAACTCTAAATCAAACATGGTTTGTGCTAGCTCTTTGAAACTTGGCACAATAATGTAGTTCCAAGTTCTATCGCTATGGTTTGTGTGCTATTGAAGTAGCCCCAAGCAGAGACTGACGAGAATCCCTTTCATTGAAAGGGGTTGCCAAGCTTGCAAAAAACTACGAGTTTCCTGAAATCTCAGCAAACATTTTTTCACCCAATCTTGATGATACTTCCATTTAATGATCAGTACACCAATCCCACTTGGCTCACTAAATTTCGTTCTTCTAGGTTAAACCGTTCCTTTGCAGTAACCGTTTTCATGTTTAGGTTTCACTCTGTTTTCTCCTATATGGATACATGTAGTTGGAACTCTAAATCAAACACGGTTTGTGCTAGCTCTTTGAAACTTGGCACAATAATGTAGTTCCAAGTTCTATCACTATGGTTTGTGTGCTATTGAAGTAGCCCAAGCAGAGACTGACGAGAATCCCTTTCATTGACAGGGGTTGCCAAGCTTCCAAAAAACTACGAGTTTCCTGAAATCTCAGCAAACATTTTTTCACCCAATCTTTGATGATACTTCCATTTAATGATCAGTACACCAATCCCACTTGGCTCACCAAAGTTCGTTATTCTAGGTTAAACCATTCCTTTGCAGTAACCGTTTTCATATTTAGGTTTCACTCTGTTTTCTCCTATGTGGATACATGTAGTTGGAACTCTAAATCAAACACGGTTTGTGCTAGCTCTTTGAAACTTGGCACAATTATGTAGTTCCAAGTTCTATCGCTATGGTTTGTGTGCTATTGAGGTAGCCCAAAGCAGAGACTGACGAGAATCCCTTTCATTGAAAGGGGTTGCCAGGCTTCCAAAAAACTGCGAGTTTCCTGAAATCTCAGCAAACATTTTTTCACCCAGTCTTGATGATACTTCCATTTAATGATCAGTACACCAATCCCACTTGGCTCACCAAATTTCGTTTCTTCTAGGTTAAACCGTTCCTTTGCAGTAACCGTTTTCATGTTTAGGTTTCACTCTGTTTCTCCTATATGGATACATGTAGTTGGAACTCTAAATCAAACACGGTTTGTGCTAGCTCTTTGAAACTAGGCACAATAATGTAGTTCCAAGTTCTATCACTATGGTTTGTGTGCTATTGAAGTAGCCCCAAGCAGAGACTGACGAGAATCCCTTTAATTGAAAGGGGTTGCCAAGCTTCCAAAAAACTACGAGTTTCCTGAAATCTCAGCAAACATTTTTTCTCCCAATCTTGATGATACTTCCATTTAATGATCAGTACACCAATCCCACTTGGCTCACCAAATTTCGTTCTTCTAGGTTAAACCGTTCCTTTGCAGTAACCGTTTTCATGTTTAGGTTTCACTCTGTTTTCTCCTATATGGATACATGTAGTTGGAACTCTAAACCAAACACGGTTTGTGCTAGCTCTTTGAAACTTGGCACAATAATGTAGTTCCAAGTTCTATCGCTATGGTTTGTGTGCTATTGAAGTAGCCCCAAGCAGAGACTGACGAGAATCCCTTTCATAGAAAGGGGTTGCCAGGCTTCCAAAAAACTGCGAGTTTCCTGAAATCTCAGCAAACATTTTTTCACACAATCTTGCTAATACTTGCAGGTAGTGATCAGTAAACCAATCCCAATTGGCTCACCAAATTTCGTTGTTCTAGGTTAAACCGATCCTTTGCAGTAACCGTTTTCATGTTTAGGTTTCACTCTGTTTTCTCCTATATGGATACATGTAGTTGGAACTCTAAATCAAACACGGTTTGTGCTAGCTCTTTGAAACTTGGCACAATAATGTAGTTCCAAGTTCTATCGCTATGGTTTGTGTGCTATTGAAGTAGCCCCAAGCAGAGACTGACGAGAATCCTTTCATTGAAAGGGGTTGCCACGCTTCCAAAAACTACGAGTTTCCTGAAATCTCAGCAAACATTTTTTCAACCAATCTTGATGATACTTGCAGGTAGTGATCAGTACACCGAATCTCACTTGGCTCACTAAATTTCGTTCTTCTAGGTTAAACCGTTCCTTTGCAGTAACCGTTTTCATGTTTAGGTTTCACTCTGTTTTCTCCTATATGGATACATGTAGTTGGAACTCTAAACCAAACACGGTTTGTGCTAGCTCTTTGAAACTTGCACAATAATGTAGTTCCAAGTTCTATCGCTATGGTTTGTGTGCTATTGAAGTAGCGCCAAGCAGAGACTGACGAGAATCACTTTCATTGAAAGAGGTTGCCAAGCTTCCAAAAAACTGCGAGTTTCCCTGAAATCTCAGCAAACATTTTTTCACCCAATCTTCATGATACTTCCATTTAATGATCAGTACACCAATCCCACTTGGCTCACCAAATTCGTTCTTCTAGGTTAAACCGTTCCTTTGCAGTAACCGTTTTCATGTTTAGGTTTCACTCTGTTTTCTCCTATATGGATACATGTAGTTGGAACTCTAAATCAAACACGGTTTGTGCTAGCTCTTTGAAACTTGGCACAATAATGTAGTTCCAAGTTCTATCGCTATGGTTTGTGTGCTATTGAAGTAGCCCCAAGCAGAGACTGACGAGAATCCCTTTCATTGAAAGGGGTTGCCAAGCTTCCAAAAAAACTACGAGTTTCCTGAAATCTCAGCCAACATTTTTTCACCCAATCTTGATGACACTTCCATTTAATGATCAGTACACCAATCCCACTTGGCTCACTAAATTTCGTTCTTCTAGGTTAAACCGTTCCTTTGCAGTAACCGTTTTCATGTTTAGGTTTCACTCTGTTTTCTCCTATATGGATACATGTAGTTGGAACTCTAAATCAAACAAGGTTTGTGCGAGCTCTTTGAACGTGGCACAATAATGTAGTTCCAAGTTCTATCACTATGGTTTGTGTGCTATTGAAGTACCTCCAAGCAGAGACTGAGGAGAATCCCTTTCATAAGAAAGGGGTTGCCAGGCTTCCAAAAAACTACGAGTTTCCTGAAAATCTCAGCAAACATTTTTTCACCCAATCTTGCTAATACTTGCAGGTAGTGATCAGTAAACCAATCCCAATTGGGTCTCCAAATTTCGTTCTTCTCGGTTAAACCGTTCCTTTGCAATAACCGTTTTCATGTTTAGGTTTCACTCTGTTTTCTCCTATATGGATACATGTAGTTGGAACTCTAAATCAAACACGGTTTGTGCTAGCTCTTTGAAACTTGGCACAATAATGTAGTTCCAAGTTCTATCGCTATGGTTTGTGTGCTATTGAAGTAGCCCAAGCAGAGACTGACGAGAATCCCTTTCATTGAAAGGGGTTGCCAAGCTTCCAAAAAACTACGAGTTTCCTGAAATCTCAGCAAACATTTTTTCACCCAATCTTGATGATACTTGCAGGTAGTGATCAGTACACGAATCTCACTTGGCTCACTAAATTTCGTTCTTCTCGGTTAACCGTTCCTTTGCAGTAACCGTTTTCATGTTTAGGTTTCACTGTGTTTTCTCCTATATGGATACATGTAGTTGGAACTCTAAATCAAACACGGTTTGTGCTAGCTCCTTGAAACTTGGCACAATAATGTAGTTCCAAGTTCTATCGCTATGGTTTGTGTGCTATTGAAGTAGCCCCAAGCAGAGACTGACGAGAATCCCTTTCATTGAAAGGGGTTGCCAAGCTTCAAAAAAACTGCGAGTTTCCTGAAATCTCAGCAAACATTTTTTTCACACAATCTTGCTAATACTTGCAGGTAGTGATCAGTAAACCAATCCCAAATGGCTCACCAAATTTCGTTCTTCTAGGTTAAACCGTTCCTTTGTAGAAAACCGTTTTCATGTTTAGGTTTCACTCTGTTTTCTCCTATATGGATACATGTAGTTGGAACTCTAAATCAAACACGGTTTGTGCTAGCTCTTTGAAACTTGGCACAATAATGTAGTTCCAAGTACTATCACTATGGTTTGTGTGCTATTGAAGTAGAACCAAGCACAGACTGACGAGAATCACTTTCATTGAAAGGGGTTGCCAGGCTTCCAAAAAACTGCGAGTTTCCTGAAATCTCAGCAAACATTTTTTCAACCAGTCTTGATGATACATCCATTTAAATGATCAGGACACCAATCCCACTTGGCTCACCAAATTCGTTCTTCTATGTTAAACCGTTCGTTTGCAGTAACCGTTTTCATGTTTAGGTTTCACTCTGTTTTCTCCTATATGGATACATGTAGTTGGAACTCTAAATCAAACATGGTTTGTGCAAGCTCTTTGAAACTTGGCACAATAATGTAGTTCCAAGTTCTATCGCTATGGTTTGTGTGCTATTGAAGTAGCCCCAAGCAGAGACTGACGAGAATCCCTTTCATTGAAAGGGTTGCCAAGCTGCAAAAAACTACGAGTTTCCTGAAATCTCAGCAAACATTTTTTCACCCAATCTTGATGATACTTCCATTTAATGATCAGTACACCAATCCCACTTGGCTCACCAAATTTCGTTCTTCTAGGTTAAACCGTTCCTTTGCAGTAACCGTTTTCATGTTTTAGTTTCACTCTGTTTTCTCCTATATGGATACATGTAGTTGGAACTCTAAATCAAACACGGTTTGTGCTAGCTCTTTGAACTTGGCACAATAATGTAGTTCCAAGTTCTATCGCTATGGTTTGTGTGCTATTGAAGTAGCCCCAAGCAGAGACTGACGAGAATCCCTTTCATTGAAAGGGGTTGCCAAGCTTCCAAAAAACTACGAGTTTCCTGAAATCTCAGCCAACATTTTTTTCACCCAATCTTGATGACACTTCCATTTAATGATCAGTACACCAATCCCACTTGGCTCACTAAATTTCGTTCTTCTAGGTTAAACCGTTCCTTTGCAGTAACCGTTTTCATGTTTAGGTTTCACTCTGTTTTCTCCTATATGGATACATGTAGTTGGAACTCTAAATCAAACAAGGTTTGTGCGAGCTCTTTGAAACGTGGCACAATAATGTAGTTCCAAGTTCTATCACTATGGTTTGTGTGCTATTGAAGTACCTCCAAGCAGAGACTGAGGAGAATCCCTTTCATAGAAAGGGGTTGCCAGGCTTCCAAAAAACTACGAGTTTCCTGAAATCTCAGCAAACATTTTTTCACCCAATCTTGCTAATACTTGCAGGTAGTGATCAGTAAACCAATCCCAATTGGGTCTCCAAATTCGTTCTTCTCGGTTAAACCGTTCCTTTGCAATAACCGTTTTCATGTTTAGGTTTTCACTCTGTTTTCTCCTATATGGATACATGTAGTTGGAACTCTAAATCAAACACGGTTTTGTGCTAGCTCTTTGAAACTTGGCACAATAATGTAGTTCCAAGTTCTATCGCTATGGTTTGTGTGCTATTGAAGTAGCCCCAAGCAGAGACTGACGAGAATCCCTTTCATTGAAAGGGGTTGCCAAGCTTCCAAAAAACTGCGAGTTTCCTGAAATCTCAGCAAACATTTTTTCACACAATCTTGCTAATACTTGCAGGTAGTGATCAGTAAACCAATCCCAAATGGCTCACCAAATTTCGTTCTTCTAGGTTAAACCGTTCCTTTGTAGAAACCGTTTTCATGTTTAGGTTTCACTCTGTTTTCTCCTATATGGATACATGTAGTTGGAACTCTAAATCAAACACGGTTTGTGCTAGCTCTTTGAAACTTGGCACAATAATGTAGTTCCAAGTACTATCACTATGGTTTGTGTGCTATTGAAGTAGCCCCAAGCACAGACTGACGAGAATCACTTTCATTGAAAGGGGTTGCCAGGCTTCCAAAAAACTGCGAGTTTCCTGAAATCTCAGCAAACATTTTTTCACCCAGTCTTGATGATACTTCCATTTAATGATCAGTACACCAATCCCACTTGGCTCACCAAATTTCGTTCTTCTAGGTTAAACCGTTCCTTTGCAGTAACCGTTTTCATGTTTAGGTTTCACTCTGTTTTCTCCTATATGGATACATGTAGTTGGAACTCTAAATCAAACACGGTTTGTGCTAGCTCTTTGAAACTAGGCACAATAATGTAGTTCCAAGTTCTATCGCTATGGTTTGTGTGCTATTGAAGTAGCCCCAAGCAGAGACTGACGAGAATCCCTTTCATTGAAAGGGTTGCCAAGCTTCCAAAAAACTACGAGTTTCCTGAAATCTCAGCAAACATTTTTTCTCCCAATCTTGATGATACTTCCATTTAATGATCAGTACACCAATCCCACTTGGCTCACCAAATTTCGTTCTTCTAGGTTAAACCGTTCCTTTGCAGTAACCGTTTTCATGTTTAGGTTTCACTCTGTTTTCTCCTATATGGATACATGTAGTTGGAACTCTAAATCAAACACGGTTTGTGCTAGCTCTTTGAAACTTGGCACAATAATGTAGTTCCAAGTACTATCACTATGGTTTGTGTGCTATTGAAGTAGCCCCAAGCACAGACTGACGAGAATCACTTTCATTGAAAGGGGTTGCCAGGCTTCCAAAAAACTGCGAGTTTCCTGAAATCTCAGCAAACATTTTTTCACCCAGTCTTGATGATACTTCCATTTAATGATCAGGACACCAATCCCACTTGGCTCACCAAATTTCGTTCTTCTATGTTAAACCGTTCGTTTGCAGTAACCGTTTTCATGTTTAGGTTTCACTCTGTTTTCTCCTATATGGATACATGTAGTTGGAACTCTAAATCAAACATGGTTTGTGCTAGCTCTTTGAAACTTGGCACAATAATGTAGTTCCAAGTTCTATCGCTATGGTTTGTGTGCTATTGAAGTAGCCCCAAGCAGAGACTGACGAGAATCCCTTTCATTGAAAGGGAGTTGCCAAGCTTGCAAAAACTACGAGTTTCCTGAAATCTCAGCAAACATTTTTTCACCCAATCTTGATGATACTTCCATTTAATGATCAGTACACCAATCCCACTTGGCTCACTAAATTTTCGTTCTTCTAGGTTAAACCGTTCCTTTGCAGTAACCGTTTTCATGTTTAGGTTTCACTCTGTTTTCTCCTATATGGATACATGTAGTTGGAACTCTAAATCAAACACGGTTTGTGCTAGCTCTTTGAAACTTGGCACAATAATGTAGTTCCAAGTTCTATCACTATGGTTTGTGTGCTATTGAAGTAGCCCCAAGCAGAGACTGACGAGAATCCCTTTCATTGACAGGGGTTGCCAAGCTTCCAAAAAACTACGAGTTTCCTGAAATCTCAGCAAACATTTTTTCACCCAATCTTGATGATACTTCCATTTAATGATCAGTACACCAATCCACTTGGCTCACCAAAGTTCGTTATTCTAGGTTAAACCATTCCTTTGCAGTAACCGTTTTCATATTTAGGTTTCACTCTGTTTTCTCCTATGTGGATACATGTAGTTGGAACTCTAAATCAAACACGGTTTGTGCTAGCTCTTTGAAACTTGGCACAATTATGTAGTTCCAAGTTCTATCGCTATGGTTTGTGTGCTATTGAGGTAGCCCAAAGCAGAGACTGACGAGAATCCCTTTCATTGAAAGGGTTGCCAGGCTTCCAAAAAACTGCGAGTTTCCTGAAATCTCAGCAAACATTTTTTCACCCAGTCTTGATGATACTTCCATTTAATGATCAGTACACCAATCCCACTTGGCTCACCAAATTTCGTTCTTCTAGGTTAAACCGTTCCTTTGCAGTAACCGTTTTCATGTTTAGGTTTCACTCTGTTTTCTCCTATATGGATACATGTAGTTGGAACTCTAAATCAAACACGGTTTGTGCTAGCTCTTTGAAACTAGGCACAATAATGTAGTTCCAAGTTCTATCGCTATGGTTTGTGTGCTATTGAAGTAGCCCCAAGCAGAGACTGACGAGAATCCCTTTAATTGAAAGGGGTTGCCAAGCTTCCAAAAAACTACGAGTTTCCTGAAATCTCAGCAAACATTTTTTCTCCCAATCTTGATGATACTTCCATTTAATGATCAGTACACCAATCCCACTTGGCTCACCAAATTTCGTTCTTCTAGGTTAAACCGTTCCTTTGCAGTAACCGTTTTCATGTTTAGGTTTCACTCTGTTTTCTCCTATATGGATACATGTAGTTGGAACTCTAAACCAAACACGGTTTGTGCTAGCTCTTTGAAACTTGGCACAATAATGTAGTTCCAAGTTCTATCGCTATGGTTTGTGTGCTATTGAAGTAGCCCCAAGCAGAGACTGACGAGAATCCCTTTCATAGAAAGGGGTTGCCAGGCTTCCAAAAAACTGCGAGTTTCCTGAAATCTCAGCAAACATTTTTTTCACACAATCTTGCTAATACTTGCAGGTAGTGATCAGTAAACCAATCCCAATTGGCTCACCAAATTTCGTTGTTCTAGGTTAAACCGATCCTTTGCAGTAACCGTTTTCATGTTTAGGTTTCACTCTGTTTTCTCCTATATGGATACATGTAGTTGGAACTCTAAATCAAACACGGTTTGTGCTAGCTCTTTGAAACTTGGCACAATAATGTAGTTCCAAGTTCTATCGCTATGGTTTGTGTGCTATTGAAGTAGCCCCAAGCAGAGACTGACGAGAATCCCTTTCATTGAAAGGGGTTGCCACGCTTCCAAAAAACTACGAGTTTCCTGAAATCTCAGCAAACATTTTTTTCAACCAATCTTGATGATACTTGCAGGTAGTGATCAGTACACGAATCTCACTTGGCTCACTAAATTTCGTTCTTCTAGGTTAAACCGTTCCTTTGCAGTAACCGTTTTCATGTTTAGGTTTCACTCTGTTTTCTCCTATATGGATACATGTAGTTGGAACTCTAAACCAAACACGGTTTGTGCTAGCTCTTTGAAACTTGGCACAATAATGTAGTTCCAAGTTCTATCGCTATGGTTTGTGTGCTATTGAAGTAGCGCCAAGCAGAGACTGACGAGAATCACTTCATTGAAAGGGGTTGCCAAGCTTCCAAAAACTACGAGTTTCCTGAAATCTCAGCAAACATTTTTTCACCCAATCTTCATGATACTTCCATTTAATGATCAGTACACCAATCCCACTTGGCTCACCAAATTTCGTTCTTCTAGGTTAAACCGTTCCTTTGCAGTAACCGTTTTCATGTTTAGGTTTCACTCTGTTTTCTCCTATATGGATACATGTAGTTGGAACTCTAAATCAAACACGGTTTGTGCTAGCTCTTTGAAACTTGGCACAATAATGTAGTTCCAAGTTCTATCGCTATGGTTTGTGTGCTATTGAAGTAGCCCCAAGCAGAGACTGACGAGAATCCCTTTCATTGAAAGGGGTTGCCAAGCTTCCAAAAAACTACGAGTTTCCTGAAATCTCAGCCAACATTTTTTCACCCAATCTTGATGACACTTCCATTTAATGATCAGTACACCAATCCCACTTGCTCACTAAATTTCGTTCTTCTAGGTTAAACCGTTCCTTTGCAGTAACCGTTTTCATGTTTAGGTTTCACTCTGTTTTCTCCTATATGGATACATGTAGTTGGAACTCTAAATCAAACAAGGTTTGTGCGAGCTCTTTGAAACGTGGCACAATAATGTAGTTCCAAGTTCTATCACTATGGTTTGTGTGCTATTGAAGTACCTCCAAGCAGAGACTGAGGAGAATCCCTTTCATAGAAAGGGGTTGCCAGGCTTCCAAAAAACTACGAGTTTCCTGAAATCTCAGCAAACATTTTTTCACCCAATCTTGCTAATACTTGCAGGTAGTGATCAGTAAACCAATCCCAATTGGGTCTCCAAATTTCGTTCTTCTCGGTTAAACCGTTCCTTTGCAATAACCGTTTTCATGTTTAGGTTTCACTGTTTTCTCCTATATGGATACATGTAGTTGGAACTCTAAATCAAACACGGTTTGTGCTAGCTCTTTGAAACTTGGCACAATAATGTAGTTCCAAGTTCTATCGCTATGGTTTGTGTGCTATTGAAGTAGCCCCAAGCAGAGACTGACGAGAATCCCTTTCATTGAAAGGGTTGCCAAGCTTCCAAAAAACTGCGAGTTTCCTGAAATCTCAGCAAACATTTTTTCACACAATCTTGCTAATACTTGCAGTAGTGATCAGTAAACCAATCCCAAATGGCTCACCAAATTTCGTTCTTCTAGGTTAAACCGTTCCTTTGTAGAAACCGTTTTCATGTTTAGGTTTCACTCTGTTTTCTCCTATATGGATACATGTAGTTGGAACTCTAAATCAAACACGTTTGTGCTAGCTCTTTGAAACTTGGCACAATAATGTAGTTCCAAGTACTATCACTATGGTTTGTGTGCTATTGAAGTAGCCCCAAGCACAGACTGACGAGAATCACTTTCATTGAAAGGGGTTGCCAGGCTTCCAAAAAACTACGAGTTTCCTGAAATCTCAGCAAACATTTTTTCTCCCAATCTTGATGATACTTCCATTTAATGATCAGTACACCAATCCCACTTGGCTCACCAAATTTCGTTCTTCTAGGTTAAACCGTTCCTTTGCAGTAACCGTTTTCATGTTTAGGTTTCACTCTGTTTTCTCCTATATGGATACATGTAGTTGGAACTCTAAACCAAACACGGTTTGTGCTAGCTCTTTGAAACTTGGCACAATAATGTAGTTCCAAGTTCTATCGCTATGGTTTGTGTGCTATTGAAGTAGCCCCAAGCAGAGACTGACGAGAATCCCTTTCATAGAAAGGGGTTGCCAGGCTTCCAAAAAACTGCGAGTTTCCTGAAATCTCAGCAAACATTTTTTCACACAATCTTGCTAATACTTGCAGGTAGTGATCAGTAAACCAATCCCAATTGGCTCACCAAATTTCGTTGTTCTAGGTTAAACCGATCCTTTGCAGTAACCGTTTTCATGTTTAGGTTTCACTCTGTTTTCTCCTATATGGATACATGTAGTTGGAACTCTAAATCAAACACGGTTTGTGCTAGCTCTTTGAAACTTGGCACAATAATGTAGTTCCAAGTTCTATCGCTATGGTTTGTGTGCTATTGAAGTAGCCCCAAGCAGAGACTGACGAGAATCCCTTTCATTGAAAGGGGTTGCCACGCTTCCAAAAAACTACGAGTTTCCTGAAATCTCAGCAAACATTTTTTCAACCAATCTTGATGATACTTGCAGGTAGTGATCAGTACACGAATCTCACTTGGCTCACTAAATTTCGTTCTTCTAGGTTAAACCGTTCCTTTGCAGTAACCGTTTTCATGTTTAGGTTTCACTCTGTTTTCTCCTATATGGATACATGTAGTTGGAACTCTAAACCAAACACGGTTTGTGCTAGCTCTTTGAAACTTGGCACAATAATGTAGTTCCAAGTTCTATCGCTATGGTTTGTGTGCTATTGAAGTAGCGCCAAGCAGAGACTGACGAGAATCACTTTCATTGAAAGGGGTTGCCAAGCTTCCAAAAAACTACGAGTTTCCTGAAATCTCAGCAAACATTTTTTCACCCAATCTTCATGATACTTCCATTTAATGATCAGTACACCAATCCCACTTGGCTCACCAAATTTCGTTCTTCTAGGTTAAACCGTTCCTTTGCAGTAACCGTTTTCATGTTTAGGTTTCACTCTGTTTTCTCCTATATGGATACATGTAGTTGGAACTCTAAATCAAACACGGTTTGTGCTAGCTCTTTGAAACTTGGCACAATAATGTAGTTCCAAGTTCTATCGCTATGGTTTGTGTGCTATTGAAGTAGCCCCAAGCAGAGACTGAACGAGAATCCCTTTCATTGAAAGGGGTTGCCAAGCTTCCAAAAAACTACGAGTTTCCTGAAATCTCAGCCAACATTTTTTCACCCAATCTTGATGACACTTCCATTTAATGATCAGTACACCAATCCCACTTGGCTCACTAAATTTCGTTCTTCTAGGTTAAACCGTTCCTTTGCAGTAACCGTTTTCATGTTTAGGTTTCACTCTGTTTTCTCCTATATGGATACATGTAGTTGGAACTCTAAATCAAACAAGGTTTGTGCGAGCTCTTTGAAACGTGGCACAATAATGTAGTTCCAAGTTCTATCACTATGGTTTGTGTGCTATTGTAGTACCTCCAAGCAGAGACTGAGGAGAATCCCTTTCATAGAAAGGGTTGCCAGGCTTCCAAAAAACTACGAGTTTCCTGAAATCTCAGCAAAACATTTTTTCACCCATTCTTGCTAATACTTGCAGGTAGTGATCAGTAAACCAATCCCAATTGGGTCTCCAAATTTCGTTCTTCTCGGTTAAACCGTTCCTTTGCAATAACCGTTTTCATGTTTAGGTTTCACTCTGTTTTCTCCTATATGGATACATGTAGTTGGAACTCTAAATCAAACACGGTTTGTGCTAGCTCTTTGAAACTTGGCCCAATAATGTAGTTCCAAGTTCTATCACTATGGTTTGTGTGCTATTGAAGTAGCCCCAAGCAGAGACTGACGAGAATCCCTTTCATTGACAGGGTTGCCAAGCTTCCAAAAAACTACGAGTTTCCTGAAATCTCAGCAAACATTTTTTCACCCAATCTTGATGATACTTGCAGGTAGTGATCAGTACACGAATCTCACTTGGCTCACTAAATTTTCGTTCTTCTCGGTTAAACCGTTCCTTTGCAGTAACCGTTTTCATGTTTAGGTTTCACTGTGTTTTCTCCTATATGGATACATGTAGTTGGAACTCTAAATCAAACACGGTTTGTGCTAGCTCTTTGAAACTTGGCACAATAATGTAGTTCCAAGTTCTATCGCTATGGTGTGTGCTATTGAAGTAGCCCCAAGCAGAGACTGACGAGAATCCCTTTCATTGAAAGGGGTTGCCAAGCTTCCAAAAACTGCGAGTTTCCTGAAATCTCAGCAAACATTTTTTCACACAATCTTGCTAATACTTGCAGGTAGTGATCAGTAAACCAATCCCAAATGGCTCACCAAATTTCGTTCTTCTAGGTTAAACCGTTCTTTGTAGAAACCGTTTTCATGTTTAGGTTTCACTCTGTTTTCTCCTATATGGATACATGTAGTTGGAACTCTAAATCAAACACGGTTTGTGCTAGCTCTTTTGAAACTTGGCACAATAATGTAGTTCCAAGTACTATCACTATGGTTTGTGTGCTATTGAAGTAGCCCCAAGCACAGACTGACGAGAATCACTTTCATTGAAAGGGGTTGCCAGGCTTCCAAAAAACTGCGAGTTTCCTGAAATCTCAGCAAACATTTTTTCACCCAGTCTTGATGATACTTCCATTTAATGATCAGGACACCAATCCCACTTGGGCTCACCAAATTTCGTTCTTCTATGTTAAACCGTTCGTTTGCAGTAACCGTTTTCATGTTTAGGTTTCACTCTGTTTTCTCCTATATGGATACATGTAGTTGGAACTCTAAATCAAACATGGTTTGTGCTAGCTCTTTGAAACTTGGCACAATAATGTAGTTCCAAGTTCTATCGCTATGGTTTGTGTGCTATTGAAGTAGCCCCAAGCAGAGACTGACGAGAATCCCTTTCATTGAAAGGGGTTGCCAAGCTTGCAAAAAAACTACGAGTTTCCTGAAATCTCAGCAAACATTTTTTCACCCAATCTTGATGATACTTCCATTTAATGATCAGTACACCAATCCCACTTGGCTCACTAAATTTCGTTCTTCTAGGTTAAACCGTTCCTTTGCAGTAACCGTTTTCATGTTTAGGTTTCACTCTGTTTTCTCCTATATGGATACATGTAGTTGGAACTCTAAATCAAACACGGTTTGTGCTAGCTCTTTGAAACTTGGCACAATAATGTAGTTCCAAGTTCTATCACTATGGTTTGTGTGCTATTGAAGTAGCCCCAAGCAGAGACTGACGAGAATCCCTTTCATAGAAAGGGGTTGCCAGGCTTCCAAAAAACTGCGAGTTTCCTGAAATCTCAGCAAACATTTTTTCACACAATCTTGCTAATACTTGCAGGTAGTGATCAGTAAACCAATCCCAATTGGCTCACCAATTTCGTTGTTCTAGGTTAAACCGATCCTTTGCAGTAACCGTTTTCATGTTTAGGTTTCACTCTGTTTTCTCCTATATGGATACATGTAGTTGGAACTCTAAATCAAACACGGTTTGTGCTAGCTCTTTGAAACTTGGCACAATAATGTAGTTCCAAGTTCTATCGCTATGGTTTGTGTGCTATTGAAGTAGCCCCAAGCAGAGACTGACGAGAATCCCTTTCATTGAAAGGGGTTGCCACGCTTCCAAAAAACTACGAGTTTCCTGAAATCTCAGCAAACATTTTTTCAACCAATCTTGATGATACTTGCAGGTAGTGATCAGTACACGAATCTCACTTGGCTCACTAAATTTCGTTCTTCTAGGTTAAACCGTTCCTTTGCAGTAACCGTTTTCATGTTTAGGTTTCACTCTGTTTTCTCCTATATGGATACATGTAGTTGGAACTCTAAACCAAACACGGTTTGTGCTAGCTCTTTGAAACTTGGCACAATAATGTAGTTCCAAGTTCTATCGCTATGGTTTGTGTGCTATTGAAGTAGCGCCAAGCAGAGACTGACGAGAATCACTTTCATTGAAAGGGGTTGCCAAGCTTCCAAAAACTACGAGTTTCCTGAAATCTCAGCAAACATTTTTCACCCAATCTTCATGATACTTCCATTTAATGATCAGTACACCAATCCCACTTGGCTCACCAAATTTCGTTCTTCTAGGTTAAACCGTTCCTTTGCAGTAACCGTTTTCATGTTTAGGTTTCACTCTGTTTTCTCCTATATGGATACATGTAGTTGGAACTCTAAATCAAACACGGTTTGTGCTAGCTCTTTGAAACTTGGCACAATAATGTAGTTCCAAGTTCTATCGCTATGGTTTGTGTGCTATTGAAGTAGCCCAAGCAGAGACTGACGAGAATCCCTTTCATTGAAAGGGGTTGCCAAGCTTCCAAAAAACTACGAGTTTCCTGAAATCTCAGCCAACATTTTTTCACCCAATCTTGATGACACTTCCATTTAATGATCAGTACACCAATCCCACTTGGCTCACTAAATTTCGTTCTTCTAGGTTAAACCGTTCCTTTGCAGTAACCGTTTTCATGTTTAGGTTTCACTCTGTTTTCTCCTATATGGATACATGTAGTTGGAACTCTAAATCAAACAAGGTTGTGCGAGCTCTTTGAAACGTGGCACAATAATGTAGTTCCAAGTTCTATCACTATGGTTTGTGTGCTATTGTAGTACCTCCAAGCAGAGACTGAGGAGAATCCCTTTCATAGAAAGGGGTTGCCAGGCTTCCAAAAACTACGAGTTTCCTGAAATCTCAGCAAACATTTTTTCACCCATTCTTGCTAATACTTGCAGGTAGTGATCAGTAAACCAATCCCAATTGGGTCTCCAAATTTCGTTCTTCTCGGTTAAACCGTTCCTTTGCAATAACCGTTTTCATGTTTAGGTTTCACTCTGTTTTCTCCTATATGGATACATGTAGTTGGAACTCTAAATCAAACACGGTTTGTGCTAGCTCTTTGAAACTTGGCACAATAATGTAGTTCCAAGTTCTATCACTATGGTTTGTGTGCTATTGAAGTAGCCCCAAGCAGAGACTGACGAGAATCCCTTTCATTGACAGGGGTTGCCAAGCTTCCAAAAAACTACGAGTTTCCTGAAATCTCAGCAAACATTTTTTCACCCCAATCTTGATGATACTTGCAGGTAGTGATCAGTACACGAATCTCACTTGGCTCACTAAATTTCGTTCTTCTCGGTTAAACCGTTCCTTTGCAGTAACCGTTTTCATGTTTAGGTTTCACTGTGTTTTCTCCTATATGGATACATGTAGTTGGAACTCTAAATCAAACACGGTTTGTGCTAGCTCTTTGAAACTTGGCACAATAATGTAGTTCCAAGTTCTATCGCTATGGTGTGTGCTATTGAAGTAGCCCCAAGCAGAGACTGACGAGAATCCCTTTCATTGAAAGGGGTTGCCAAGCTTCCAAAAAACTGCGAGTTTCCTGAAATCTCAGCAAACATTTTTTCACACAATCTTGCTAATACTTGCAGGTAGTGATCAGTAAACCAATCCCAAATGGCTCACCAAATTTCGTTCTTCTAGGTTAAACCGTTCCTTTGTAGAAACCGTTTTCATGTTTAGGTTTCACTCTGTTTTCTCCTATATGGATACATGTAGTTGGAACTCTAAATCAAACACGGTTTGTGCTAGCTCTTTGAAACTTGGCACAATAATGTAGTTCCAAGTACTATCACTATGGTTTGTGTGCTATTGAAGTAGCCCCAAGCACAGACTGACGAGAATCACTTTCATTGAAAGGGTTGCCAGGCTTCCAAAAAACTGCGAGTTTCCTGAAATCTCAGCAAACATTTTTTCACCCAGTCTTGATGATACTTCCATTTAATGATCAGGACACCAATCCCACTTGGCTCACCAAATTTCGTTCTTCTATGTTAAACCGTTCGTTTGCAGTAACCGTTTTCATGTTTAGGTTTCACTCTGTTTTCTCCTATATGGATACATGTAGTTGGAACTCTAAATCAAACATGGTTTGTGCTAGCTCTTTGAAACTTGGCACAATAATGTAGTTCCAAGTTCTATCGCTATGGTTTGTGTGCTATTGAAGTAGCCCCAAGCAGAGACTGACGAGAATCCCTTTCATTGAAAGGGGTTGCCAAGCTTGCAAAAAACTACGAGTTTCCTGAAATCTCAGCAAACATTTTTTCACCCAATCTTGATGATACTTCCATTTAATGATCAGTACACCAATCCCACTTGGCTCACTAAATTTCGTTCTTCTAGGTTAAACCGTTCCTTTGCAGTAACCGTTTTCATGTTTAGGTTTCACTCTGTTTTCTCCTATATGGATACATGTAGTTGGAACTCTAAATCAAACACGGTTTGTGCTAGCTCTTTGAAACTTGGCACAATAATGTAGTTCCAAGTTCTATCACTATGGTTTGTGTGCTATTGAAGTAGCCCCAAGCAGAGACTGACGAGAATCCTTTCATAGAAAGGGTTGCCAGGCTTCCAAAAAACTGCGAGTTTCCTGAAATCTCAGCAAACATTTTTTCACACAATCTTGCTAATACTTGCAGGTAGTGATCAGTAAACCAATCCCAATTGGCTCACCAAATTTCGTTGTTCTAGGTTAAACCGATCCTTTGCAGTAACCGTTTTCATGTTTAGGTTTCACTCTGTTTTCTCCTATATGGATACATGTAGTTGGAACTCTAAATCAAACACGGTTTGTGCTAGCTCTTTGAAACTTGGCACAATAATGTAGTTCCAAGTTCTATCGCTATGGTTTGTGTGCTATTGAAGTAGCCCCAAGCAGAGACTGACGAGAATCCCTTTCATTGAAAGGGGTTGCCACGCTTCCAAAAACTACGAGTTTCCTGAAATCTCAGCAAACATTTTTTCAACCAATCTTGATGATACTTGCAGGTAGTGATCAGTACACGAATCTCACTTGGCTCACTAAATTTCGTTCTTCTAGGTTAAACCGTTCCTTTGCAGTAACCGTTTTCATGTTTAGGTTTCACTCTGTTTTCTCCTATATGGATACATGTAGTTGGAACTCTAAACCAAACACGGTTTGTGCTAGCTCTTTGAAACTTGGCACAATAATGTAGTTCCAAGTTCTATCGCTATGGTTTGTGTGCTATTGAAGTAGCGCCAAGCAGAGACTGACGAGAATCACTTTCATTGAAAGGGGTTGCCAAGCTTCCAAAAAACTACGAGTTTCCTGAAATCTCAGCAAACATTTTTTCACCCAATCTTCATGATACTTCCATTTAATGATCAGTACACCAATCCCACTTGGCTCACCAAATTTCGTTCTTCTAGGTTAAACCGTTCCTTTGCAGTAACCGTTTTCATGTTTAGGTTTCACTCTGTTTTCTCCTATATGGATACATGTAGTTGGAACTCTAATCAAACACGGTTTGTGCTAGCTCTTTGAAACTTGGCACAATAATGTAGTTCCAAGTTCTATCGCTATGGTTTGTGTGCTATTGAAGTAGCCCCAAGCAGAGACTGACGAGAATCCCTTTCATTGAAAGGGGTTGCCAAGCTTCCAAAAAACTACGAGTTTCCTGAAATCTCAGCCACATTTTTCACCCAATCTTGATGACACTTCCATTTAATGATCAGTACACCAATCCCACTTGGCTCACTAAATTTCGTTTCTTCTAGGTTAAACCGTTCCTTTGCAGTAAACCGTTTTCATGTTTAGGTTTCACTCTGTTTTCTCCTATATGGATACATGTAGTTGGAACTCTAAATCAAACAAGGTTTGTGCGAGCTCTTTGAAACGTGGCACAATAATGTAGTTCCAAGTTCTATCACTATGGTTTGTGTGCTATTGTAGTACCTCCAAGCAGAGACTGAGGAGAATCCCTTTCATAGAAAGGGGTTGCCAGGCTTCCAAAAAACTACGAGTTTCCTGAAATCTCAGCAAACATTTTTTCACCCATTCTTGCTAATACTTGCAGGTAGTGATCAGTAAACCAATCCCAATTGGGTCTCCAAATTTCGTTCTTCTCGGTTAAACCGTTCCTTTGCAATAACCGTTTTCATGTTTAGGTTTCACTCTGTTTTCTCCTATATGGATACATGTAGTTGGAACTCTAAATCAAACACGGTTTGTGCTAGCTCTTTGAAACTTGGCACAATAATGTAGTTCCAAGTTCTATCACTATGGTTTGTGTGCTATTGAAGTAGCCCCAAGCAGAGACTGACGAGAATCCCTTTCATTGACAGGGGTTGCCAAGCTTCCAAAAACTACGAGTATCCTGAAATCTCAGCAAACATTTTTTCACCCAATCTTGATGATACTTGCAGGTAGTGATCAGTACACGAATCTCACTTGGCTCACTAAATTTCGTTCTTCTCGGTTAAACCGTTCCTTTGCAGTAACCGTTTTCATGTTTAGGTTTCACTGTGTTTTCTCCTATATGGATACATGTAGTTGGAACTCTAAATCAAACAACGGTTTGTGCTAGCTCTTTGAAACTTGGCACAATAATGTAGTTCCAAGTTCTATCGCTATGGTGTGTGCTATTGAAGTAGCCCCAAGCAGAGACTGACGAGAATCCCTTTCATTGAAAGGGGTTGCCAAGCTTCCAAAAAACTGCGAGTTTCCTGAAATCTCAGCAAACATTTTTTCACACAATCTTGCTAATACTTGCAGGTAGTGATCAGTAAACCAATCCCAAAATGGCTCACCAAATTTCGTTCTTCTAGGTTAAACCGTTCCTTTGTAGAAACCGTTTTCATGTTTAGGTTTCACTCTGTTTTCTCCTATATGGATACATGTAGTTGGAACTCTAAATCAAACACGGTTTGTGCTAGCTCTTTGAAACTTGGCACAATAATGTAGTTCCAAGTACTATCACTATGGTTTGTGTGCTATTGAAGTAGCCCAAGCACAGACTGACGAGAATCACTTTCATTGAAAGGGGTTGCCAGGCTTCCAAAAAACTGCGAGTTTCCTGAAATCTCAGCAAACATTTTTTCACCCAGTCTTGATGATACTTCCATTTAATGATCAGGACACCAATCCCACTTGGCTCACCAAATTTCGTTCTTCTATGTT
Organism: Urocitellus parryii; assembly: GCF_045843805.1. Taxonomy (NCBI): domain Eukaryota; kingdom Metazoa; phylum Chordata; class Mammalia; order Rodentia; family Sciuridae; genus Urocitellus; species Urocitellus parryii. The sequence goes on from NW_027553792.1 coordinate 19,854, forward strand.
AAACCGTTCGTTTGCAGTAACCGTTTTCATGTTTAGGTTTCACTCTGTTTTCTCCTATATGGATACATGTAGTTGGAACTCTAAATCAAACATGGTTTGTGCTAGCTCTTTGAAACTTGGCACAATAATGTAGTTCCAAGTTCTATCGCTATGGTTTGTGTGCTATTGAAGTAGCCCCAAGCAGAGACTGACGAGAATCCCTTTCATTGAAAGGGGTTGCCAAGCTTGCAAAAAACTACGAGTTTCCTGAAATCTCAGCAAACATTTTTTCACCCAATCTTGATGATACTTCCATTTAATGATCAGTACACCAATCCCACTTGGCTCACTAAATTTCGTTCTTCTAGGTTAAACCGTTCCTTTGCAGTAACCGTTTTCATGTTTAGGTTTCACTCTGTTTTCTCCTATATGGATACATGTAGTTGGAACTCTAAATCAAACACGGTTTGTGCTAGCTCTTTGAAACTTGGCACAATAATGTAGTTCCAAGTTCTATCACTATGGTTTGTGTGCTATTGAAGTAGCCCCAAGCAGAGACTGACGAGAATCCCTTTCATTGACAGGGGTTGCCAAGCTTCCAAAAAACTACGAGTTTCCTGAAATCTCAGCAAACATTTTTTCACCCAATCTTGATGATACTTCCATTTAATGATCAGTACACCAATCCCACTTGGCTCACCAAAGTTCGTTATTCTAGGTTAAACCATTCCTTTGCAGTAACCGTTTTCATATTTAGGTTTCACTCTGTTTTCTCCTATGTGGATACATGTAGTTGGAACTCTAAATCAAACACGGTTTGTGCTAGCTCTTTGAAACTTGGCACAATTATGTAGTTCCAAGTTCTATCGCTATGGTTTGTGTGCTATTGAGGTAGCCCAAAGCAGAGACTGACGAGAATCCTTTCATTGAAAGGGGTTGCCAGGCTTCCAAAAAACTGCGAGTTTCCTGAAATCTCAGCAAACATTTTTTCACCCAGTCTTGATGATACTTCCATTTAATGATCAGTACACCAATCCCACTTGGCTCACCAAATTTCGTTCTTCTAGGTTAAACCGTTCCTTTGCAGTAACCGTTTTCATGTTTAGGTTTCACTCTGTTTTCTCCTATATGGATACATGTAGTTGGAACTCTAAATCAAACACGGTTTGTGCTAGCTCTTTGAAACTAGGCACAATAATGTAGTTCCAAGTTCTATCACTATGGTTTGTGTGCTATTGAAGTAGCCCCAAGCAGAGACTGACGAGAATCCCTTTAATTGAAAGGGGTTGCCAAGCTTCCAAAAAACTACGAGTTTCCTGAAATCTCAGCAAACATTTTTTCTCCCAATCTTGATGATACTTCCATTTAATGATCAGTACACCAATCCCACTTGGCTCACCAAATTTCGTTCTTCTAGGTTAAACCGTTCCTTTGCAGTAACCGTTTTCATGTTTAGGTTTCACTCTGTTTTCTCCTATATGGATACATGTAGTTGGAACTCTAAACCAAACACGGTTTGTGCTAGCTCTTTGAAACTTGGCACAATAATGTAGTTCCAAGTTCTATCGCTATGGTTTGTGTGCTATTGAAGTAGCCCCAAGCAGAGACTGACGAGAATCCCTTTCATAGAAAGGGGTTGCCAGGCTTCCAAAAAACTGCGAGTTTCCTGAAATCTCAGCAAACATTTTTTCACACAATCTTGCTAATACTTGCAGGTAGTGATCAGTAAACCAATCCCAATTGGCTCACCAAATTTCGTTGTTCTAGGTTAAACCGATCCTTTGCAGTAACCGTTTTCATGTTTAGGTTTCACTCTGTTTTCTCCTATATGGATACATGTAGTTGGAACTCTAAATCAAACACGGTTTGTGCTAGCTCTTTGAAACTTGGCACAATAATGTAGTTCCAAGTTCTATCGCTATGGTTTGTGTGCTATTGAAGTAGCCCCAAGCAGAGACTGACGAGAATCCCTTTCATTGAAAGGGGTTGCCACGCTTCCAAAAAAACTACGAGTTTCCTGAAATCTCAGCAAACATTTTTTCAACCAATCTTGATGATACTTGCAGGTAGTGATCAGTACACGAATCTCACTTGGCTCACTAAATTTCGTTCTTCTAGGTTAAACCGTTCCTTTGCAGTAACCGTTTTCATGTTTAGGTTTCACTCTGTTTTCTCCTATATGGATACATGTAGTTGGAACTCTAAACCAAACACGGTTTGTGCTAGCTCTTTGAAACTTGGCACAATAATGTAGTTCCAAGTTCTATCGCTATGGTTTGTGTGCTATTGAAGTAGCGCCAAGCAGAGACTGACGAGAATCACTTTCATTGAAAGGGGTTGCCAAGCTTCCAAAAAACTGCGAGTTTCCTGAAATCTCAGCAAACATTTTTTCACCCAATCTTCATGATACTTCCATTTAATGATCAGTACACCAATCCCACTTGGCTCACCAAATTTCGTTCTTCTAGGTTAAACCGTTCCTTTGCAGTAACCGTTTTCATGTTTAGGTTTCACTCTGTTTTCTCCTATATGGATACATGTAGTTGGAACTCTAAATCAAACACGGTTTGTGCTAGCTCTTTGAAACTTGGCACAATAATGTAGTTCCAAGTTCTATCGCTATGGTTTGTGTGCTATTGAAGTAGCCCCAAGGCAGAGACTGACGAGAATCCCTTTCATTGAAAGGGGTTGCCAAGCTTCCAAAAACTACGAGTTTCCTGAAATCTCAGCCAACATTTTTTCACCCAATCTTGATGACACTTCCATTTAATGATCAGTACACCAATCCCACTTGGCTCACTAAATTTCGTTCTTCTAGGTTAAACCGTTCCTTTGCAGTAACCGTTTTCATGTTTAGGTTTCACTCTGTTTTCTCCTATATGGATACATGTAGTTGGAACTCTAAATCAAACAAGGTTTGTGCGAGCTCTTTGAAACGTGGCACAATAATGTAGTTCCAAGTTCTATCACTATGGTTTGTGTGCTATTGAAGTACCTCCAAGCAGAGACTGAGGAGAATCCCTTTCATAGAAAGGGGTTGCCAGGCTTCCAAAAAACTACGAGTTTCCTGAAATCTCAGCAAACATTTTTTCACCCAATCTTGCTAATACTTGCAGGTAGTGATCAGTAAACCAATCCCAATTGGGTCTCCAAATTTCGTTCTTCTCGGTTAAACCGTTCCTTTGCAATAACCGTTTTCATGTTTAGGTTTCACTCTGTTTTCTCCTATATGGATACATGTAGTTGGAACTCTAAATCAAACACGGTTTGTGCTAGCTCTTTGAAACTTGGCACAATAATGTAGTTCCAAGTTCTATCGCTATGGTTTGTGTGCTATTGAAGTAGCCCAAGCAGAGACTGACGAGAATCCCTTTCATTGAAAGGGGTTGCCAAGCTTCCAAAAAACTACGAGTTTCCTGAAATCTCAGCAAACATTTTTTCACCCAATCTTGATGATACTTGCAGGTAGTGATCAGTACACGAATCTCACTTGGCTCACTAAATTCGTTCTTCTCGGTTAAACCGTTCCTTTGCAGTAACCGTTTTCATGTTTAGGTTTCACTGTGTTTTCTCCTATATGGATACATGTAGTTGGAACTCTAAATCAAACACGGTTTGTGCTAGCTCTTGAAACTTGGCACAATAATGTAGTTCCAAGTTCTATCGCTATGGTTTGTGTGCTATTGAAGTAGCCCCAAGCAGAGACTGACGAGAATCCCTTTCATTGAAAGGGGTTGCCAAGCTTCCAAAAAACTGCGAGTTTCCTGAAATCTCAGCAAACATTTTTTCACACAATCTTGCTAATACTTGCAGGTAGTGATCAGTAAACCAATCCCAAATGGCTCACCAAATTTCGTTCTTCTAGGTTAAACCGTTCCTTTGTAGAACCGTTTTCATGTTTAGGTTTCACTCTGTTTTCTCCTATATGGATACATGTAGTTGGAACTCTAAATCAAACACGGTTTGTGCTAGCTCTTTGAAACTTGGCACAATAATGTAGTTCCAAGTACTATCACTATGGTTTGTGTGCTATTGAAGTAGAACCAAGCACAGACTGACGAGAATCACTTTCATTGAAAGGGGTTGCCAGGCTTCCAAAAAACTGCGAGTTTCCTGAAATCTCAGCAAACATTTTTTCACCCAGTCTTGATGATACATCCATTTAATGATCATGACACCAATCCCACTTGGCTCACCAAATTTCGTTCTTCTATGTTAAAACCGTTCGTTTGCAGTAACCGTTTTCATGTTTAGGTTTCACTCTGTTTTCTCCTATATGGATACATGTAGTTGGAACTCTAAATCAAACATGGTTTGTGCAAGCTCTTGAAACTTGGCACAATAATGTAGTTCCAAGTTCTATCGCTATGGTTTGTGTGCTATTGAAGTAGCCCCAAGCAGAGACTGACGAGAATCCCTTTCATTGAAAGGGGTTGCCAAGCTTGCAAAAAACTACGAGTTTTCCTGAAATCTCAGCAAACATTTTTCACCCAATCTTGATGATACTTCCATTTAATGATCAGTACACCAATCCCACTTGGCTCACCAAATTTCGTTCTTCTAGGTTAAACCGTTCCTTTGCAGTAACCGTTTTCATGTTTAGGTTTCACTCTGTTTTCTCCTATATGGATACATGTAGTTGGAACTCTAAATCAAACACGGTTTGTGCTAGCTCTTTGAACTTGGCACAATAATGTAGTTCCAAGTTCTATCACTATTGTTTGTGTGCTATTGAAGTAGCCCCAAGCAGAGACTGACGAGAATCCCTTTCATTGACAGGGGTTGCCAAGCTTCCAAAAAACTACGAGTTTCCTGAAATCTCAGCAAACATTTTTTCACCCAATCTTGATGATACTTCCATTTAATGATCAGTACACCAATCCACTTGGCTCACCAAAGTTCGTTATTCTAGGTTAAACCATTCCTTTGCAGTAACCGTTTTCATGTTTAGGTTTCACTCTGTTTTCTCCTATATGGATACATGTAGTTGGAACTCTAAATCAAACAAGGTTTGTGCGAGCTCTTTGAAACGTGGCACAATAATGTAGTTCCAAGTTCTATCACTATGGTTTGTGTGCTATTGAAGTACCTCCAAGCAGAGACTGAGGAGAATCCCTTTCATAGAAAGGGGTTGCCAGGCTTCCAAAAAACTACGAGTTTCCTGAAATCTCAGCAACATTTTTTCACCCAATCTTGCTAATACTTGCAGGTAGTGATCAGTAAACCAATCCAATTGGGTCTCCAAATTTCGTTCTTCTCGGTTAAACCGTTCCTTTGCAATAACCGTTTTCATGTTTAGGTTTCACTCTGTTTTCTCCTATATGGATACATGTAGTTGGAACTCTAAATCAAACACGGTTTGTGCTAGCTCTTTGAAACTTGGCACAATAATGTAGTTCCAAGTTCTATCGCTATGGTTTGTGTGCTATTGAAGTAGCCCCAAGCAGAGACTGACGAGAATCCCTTTCATTGAAAGGGTTGCCAAGCTTCCAAAAAACTACGAGTTTCCTGAAATCTCAGCAAACATTTTTTCACCCAATCTTGATGATCTTGCAGGTAGTGATCAGTACACGAATCTCACTTGGCTCACCAAATTTCGTTCTTCTAGGTTAAACGTTCCTTTGCAGTAACCCGTTTTCATGTTTAGTTTTCACTCTGTTTCTCCTATATGGATACATGTAGTTGGAACTCTAAATCAAACACGGTTTGTGCTAGCTCTTTGAAACTTGGCACAATAATTAGTTCCAAGTTCTATCGCTATGGTTTGTGTGCTATTGAAGTAGCCCAAGCAGAGACTGACGAGAATCCCTTTCATTGAAAGGGGTTGCCAAGCTTCCAAAAAACTACGAGTTTCCTGAAATCTCAGCCAACATTTTTTCACCCAATCTTGATGACACTTCCATTTAATGATCAGTACACCAATCCCACTTGGCTCACTAAATTTCGTTCTTCTAGGTTAAACCGTTCCTTTGCAGTAACCGTTTTCATGTTTAGGTTTCACTCTGTTTTCTCCTATATGGATACATGTAGTTGGAACTCTAAATCAAACAAGGTTTGTGCGAGCTCTTTGAAACGTGGCACAATAATGTAGTTCCAAGTTCTATCACTATGGTTTGTGTGCTATTGTAGTACCTCCAAGCAGAGACTGAGGAGAATCCCTTTCATAGAAAGGGGTTGCCAGGCTTCCAAAAAACTACGAGTTTCCTGAAATCTCAGCAAACATTTTTTCACCCATTCTTGCTAATACTTGCAGGTAGTGATCAGTAAACCAATCCCAATTGGGTCCTCCAAATTTCGTTCTTCTCGGTTAAACCGTTCCTTTGCAATAACCGTTTTCATGTTTAGGTTTCACTCTGTTTTCTCCTATATGGATACATGTAGTTGGAACTCTAAATCAAACACGGTTTGTGCTAGCTCTTTGAAACTTGGCACAATAATGTAGTTCCAAGTTCTATCACTATGGTTTGTGTGCTATTGAAGTAGCCCCAAGCAGAGACTGACGAGAATCCCTTTCATTGACAGGGGTTGCCAAGCTTCCAAAAAACTACGAGTTTCCTGAAATCTCAGCAAACATTTTTTCACCCAATCTTGATGATACTTGCAGGTAGTGATCAGTACACGAATCTCACTTGGCTCACTAAATTTCGTTCTTCTCGGTTAAACCGTTCCTTTGCAGTAACCGTTTTCATGTTTAGGTTTCACTGTGTTTTCTCCTATATGGATACATGTAGTTGGAACTCTAAATCAAACACGGTTTGTGCTAGCTCTTGAAACTTGCACAATAATGTAGTTCCAAGTTCTATCGCTATGGTGTGTGCTATTGAAGTAGCCCCAAGCAGAGACTGACGAGAATCCCTTTCATTGAAAGGGGTTGCCAAGCTTCCAAAAAACTGCGAGTTTCCTGAAATCTCAGCAACATTTTTTCACACAATCTTGCTAATACTTGCAGGTAGTGATCAGTAAACCAATCCCAAATGGCTCACCAAATTTCGTTCTTCTAGGTTAAACCGTTCCTTTGTAGAAACCGTTTCATGTTTAGGTTTCACTCTGTTTTCTCCTATATGGATACATGTAGTTGGAACTCTAAATCAAACACGGTTTGTGCTAGCTCTTTGAAACTTGGCACAATAATGTAGTTCCAAGTACTATCACTATGGTTTGTGTGCTATTGAAGTAGCCCCAAGCACAGACTGACGAGAATCACTTTCATTGAAAGGGGTTGCCAGGCTTCCAAAAAACTGCGAGTTTCCTGAAATCTCAGCAAACATTTTTTCACCCAGTCTTGATGATACTTCCATTTAATGATCAGGACACCAATCCCACTTGGCTCACCAAATTTCGTTCTTCTATGTTAAACCGTTCGTTGCAGTAACCGTTTTCATGTTTAGGTTTCACTCTGTTTTCTCCTATATGGATACATGTAGTTGGAACTCTAAATCAAACATGGTTTGTGCTAGCTCTTTGAAACTTGGCACAATAATGTAGTTCCAAGTTCTATCGCTATGGTTTGTGTGCTATTGAAGTAGCCCCAAGGCAGAGACTGACGAGAATCCCTTTCATTGAAAGGGGTTGCCAAGCTTGCAAAAAACTACGAGTTTCCTGAAATCTCAGCAAACATTTTTTCACCCAATCTTGATGATACTTCCATTTAATGATCAGTACACCAATCCCACTTGGCTCACTAAATTTCGTTCTTCTAGGTTAAACCGTTCCTTTGCAGTAACCGTTTTCATGTTTAGGTTTCACTCTGTTTTCTCCTATATGGATACATGTAGTTGGAACTCTAAATCAAACACGTTTGTGCTAGCTCTTTGAAACTTGGCACAAATAATGTAGTTCCAAGTTCTATCACTATGGTTTGTGTGCTATTGAAGTAGCCCCAAGCAGAGACTGACGAGAATCCCTTTCATTGACAGGGGTTGCCAAGCTTCCAAAAAACTACGAGTTTCCTGAAATCTCAGCAAACATTTTTTCACCCAATCTTGATGATACTTCCATTTAATGATCAGTACACCAATCCCACTTGGCTCACCAAAGTTCGTTATTCTAGGTTAAACCATTCCTTTGCAGTAACCGTTTTCATATTTAGGTTTCACTCTGTTTTCTCCTATGTGGATACATGTAGTTGGAACTCTAAATCAAACACGGTTTGTGCTAGCTCTTTGAAACTTGGCACAATTATGTAGTTCCAAGTTCTATCGCTATGGTTTGTGTGCTATTGAGGTAGCCCAAAGCAGAGACTGACGAGAATCCCTTTCATTGAAAGGGTTGCCAGGCTTCCAAAAAACTGCGAGTTTCCTGAAATCTCAGCAAAATTTTTTCACCCAGTCTTGATGATACTTCCATTTAATGATCAGTACACCAATCCCACTTGGCTCACCAAATTTCGTTCTTCTAGGTTAAACCGTTCCTTTGCAGTAACCGTTTTATGTTTAGGTTTCACTCTGTTTTCTCCTATATGGATACATGTAGTTGGAACTCTAAATCAAACACGGTTTGTGCTAGCTCTTTGAAACTAGGCACAATAATGTAGTTCCAAGTTCTAATCACTATGGTTTGTGTGCTATTGAAGTAGCCCCAAGCAGAGACTGCCCCAAGCAGAGACTGACGAGAATCCCTTTCATTGAAAGGGGTTGCCACGCTTCCAAAAAACTACGAGTTTCCTGAAATCTCAGCAAACATTTTTTCAACCAATCTTGATGATACTTGCAGGTAGTGATCAGTACACGAATCTCACTTGGCTCACTAAATTTCGTTCTTCTAGGTTAAACCGTTCCTTTGCAGTAACCGTTTTCATGTTTAGGTTTCACTCTGTTTTCTCCTATATGGATACATGTAGTTGGAACTCTAAACCAAACACGGTTTGTGCTAGCTCTTTGAAACTTGGCACAATAATGTAGTTCCAAGTTCTATCGCTATGGTTTGTGTGCTATTGAAGTAGCGCCAAGCAGAGACTGACGAGAATCACTTTCATTGAAAGGGGTTGCCAAGCTTCCAAAAAACTACGAGTTTCCTGAAATCTCAGCAAACATTTTTTCACCCAATCTTCATGATACTTCCATTTAATGATCAGTACACCAATCCCACTTGGCTCACCAAATTTCGTTCTTCTAGGTTAAACCGTTCCTTTGCAGTAACCGTTTTCATGTTTAGGTTTCACTCTGTTTTCTCCTATATGGATACATGTAGTTGGAACTCTAAATCAAACACGGTTTGTGCTAGCTCTTTGAAACTTGGCACAATAATGTAGTTCCAAGTTCTATCGCTATGGTTTGTGTGCTATTGAAGTAGCCCCAAGCAGAGACTGACGAGAATCCCTTTCATTGAAAGGGGTTGCCAAGCTTCCAAAAAACTACGAGTTTCCTGAAATCTCAGCCAACATTTTTTCACCCAATCTTGATGACACTTCCATTTAATGATCAGTACACCAATCCCACTTGGCTCACTAAATTTCGTTCTTCTAGGTTAAACCGTTCCTTTGCAGTAACCGTTTTCATGTTTAGGTTTCACTCTGTTTTCTCCTATATGGATACATGTAGTTGGAACTCTAAATCAAACAAGGTTTGTGCGAGCTCTTTGAAACGTGGCACAATAATGTAGTTCCAAGTTCTATCACTATGGTTTGTGTGCTATTGAAGTACCTCCAAGCAGAGACTGAGGAGAATCCCTTTCATAGAAAGGGGTTGCCAGGCTTCCAAAAAACTACGAGTTTCCTGAAATCTCAGCAAACATTTTTCACCCCAATCTTGCTAATACTTGCAGGTAGTGATCAGTAAACCAATCCCAATTGGGTCTCCAAATTTCGTTCTTCTCGGTTAAACCGTTCCTTTGCAATAACCGTTTTCATGTTTAGGTTTCACTGTTTTCTCCTATATGGATACATGTAGTTGGAACTCTAAATCAAACACGGTTTGTGCTAGCTCTTTGAAACTTGGCACAATAATGTAGTTCCAAGTTCTATCGCTATGGTTTGTGTGCTATTGAAGTAGCCCCAAGCAGAGACTGACGAGAATCCCTTTCATTGAAAGGGGTTGCCAAGCTTCCAAAAAACTGCGAGTTTCCTGAAATCTCAGCAAACATTTTTTCACACAATCTTGCTAATACTTGCAGGTAGTGATCAGTAAACCAATCCCAAATGGCTCACCAAATTTCGTTCTTCTAGGTTAAACCGTTCCTTTGTAGAAACCGTTTTCATGTTTAGGTTTCACTCTGTTTTCTCCTATATGGATACATGTAGTTGGAACTCTAAATCAAACACGGTTTGTGCTAGCTCTTTGAAACTTGGCACAATAATGTAGTTCCAAGTACTATCACTATGGTTTGTGTGCTATTGAAGTAGCCCCAAGCACAGACTGACGAGAATCACTTTCATTGAAAGGGGTTGCCAGGCTTCCAAAAAACTACGAGTTTCCTGAAATCTCAGCAAACATTTTTTCTCCCAATCTTGATGATACTTCCATTTAATGATCAGTACACCAATCCCACTTGGCTCACCAAATTTCGTTCTTCTAGGTTAAAC
>NW_027553793.1:0-30287 GCF_045843805.1 Urocitellus parryii
GAAAGGGATTCTCGTCAGTCTCTGCTTGGGGCTACTTCAATAGCATACAAACCATAGCGATAGAACTTGGAACTACATTATTGTGCCAAGTTTCAAAGAGCTAGCACAAACCGTGTTTGCTTTAGAGTTCCAACTACATGTATCCATATAGGAGAAAACAGAGTGAAACCTAAACATGAAAACGGTTACTGCAAAGGAACGGTTTAACCTAGAAGAACGAAATTTGGTGAGCCAAGTGGGATTGGTGTACTGATCATTAAATGGAAGTATCATCAAGATTGGGTGAAAAAATGTTTGCTGAGATTTCAGGAAACTCGTAGTTTTTGGAAGCTTGGCAACCCCTTTCAATGAAGGGATTCTCGTCAGTCTCTGCTTGGGGCTACTTCAATAGCACACAAACCATAGCGATAGAACTTGGAACTACATTATTGTGCCAAGTTTCAAAGAGCTAGCACCAATTCGTGTTTGATTTAGAGTTCCAACTACATGTATCCATATAGGAGAAAACAGAGTGAAACCTAAACATGAAAACGGTTACTGCAAAGAACGGTTTAACCTAGAAGAACAAAATTTGGTGAGCCAAGTGGGATTAGTGTACTGATCACTACCTGCAAGTATCATCAAGATTGGGTGAAAAAATGTTTGCTGCGATTTCAGGAAACTCGTAGTTTTTTTTAAGCTTGATAACCCCTTTCAATGAAAGGGATTCTGTCAGTCTCTGCTTGGGGCTACTTCAAAAGCACAGAAATCATAGCGACAGAACTTGGAACTACATTATTGTGCCAAGTTTCAAAGAGCTAGCACAAACCGTGTTTGATTTAGAGTTCCAACTACATGTATCCATATAGGAGAATACAGAGTGAAACCTAAACATGAAAACGGTTACTGCAAAGGAACGGTTTAACCTAGAAGAACGAAATTTGGTGAGCAAGTGGGATTGGTGTACTGATCATTAAATGGAAGTATCATCAAGATTGGGTGAAAAAATGTTTGCTGAGATTTCAGAAACTCGTAGTTTTTTGGAAGCTTGGCAACCCCTTTCAATGAAAGGGATTCTCGTCAGTCTCTGCTTGGGGCTACTTCAATAGCACACAAACCGTAGTAGCGATAGAACTTGGAACTACATTCTTGTGCCAAGTTTCAAAGAGCTAGCACAAACCCTGTTGATTTAGAGTTCCAACTACATGTATCCATATAGGAGAAAACAGAGTGAACCTAAACATGAAAACGGTTTCTGCAAAGGAACGGTTTAACCTAGAAGAACGAAATTTGGTGAGCCAAGTGATATTCGTGTACTGATCACTACCTGCAAGTATCATCAAAATTGGGTGAAAAATGTTTGCTGAAATTTCAGGAAACTCGTAGTTTTTTGGAAGCTTGGCAACCCTTTCAATGAATGGGATTCTCATCAGTCTCTGCTTGGGGCTACTTCAATAGCACACAAACCATAGCGATAGAACTTGGAACTACATTATTGTGCCAAGTTTCAAAGAGCTAGCACAAACCGTGTTTGATTTAGAGTGCCAACTACATGTATCTATATAGGAGAAAACAGAGTGAAACCTAAACATGAAAACAGTTACTGCAACGTTACGGTTTTAAACTAGAAGAATGAAATTTGGTGAGCCAAGTGGGATTGGTGTACTGATCATTAAATGGAAGTATCATCAAGATGGGTGAAAAAATGTTTGCTGAGATTTCAGGAAACTTGTAGTTTTTTTGGAAGCTTGGCAACCCCTTTCAATGAAAGGGATTGTCGTCAGTCTCTGCTTGGGGCTACTTCAATAGCACACAAACCATAGCGATAGAACTTGGAATACATTATTGTGCCAAGTTTCAAAAGAGCTAGCACAAACCGTGTTTGATTTAGAGTTCCAACTACATGTATCCATGTAGGAGAAAACAGAGTGAAACCTAAATATGAAAACGATTACTGCAAAGGAACGGTTTAACCTAGAAGAACGAAATTTGGTTGAGCCAAGTGGGATTGGTGTACTGATCATTAAATGGAAGTATCATCAAGCTGGGTGAAAAAATGTTTGCTGAGATTTCTGGATACTCGTAGTTTTTGGAAGCCTCCAACCCCTTTCAATGAAAGGGATTCTCGTCAGTCTCTCTTTGGGGCTACTTCAATAGCACACAAACCATAGCGATAGAACTTGGAACTACATTATTGTGCAAGTTTCAAAGAGCTAGCACAAACCGTGTTTGATTTAGAGTTCCAACTACATGTATCTATATAGGAGAAAACAGAGTGGAAACCTAAACAGGAAACGGTTACTGCAAAGGAACGTTTTAACCTAGAAGAACGAAATTTGGTGAGCCAACTGGGATTGGTGTACTGATCATTATTTGGAAGTATCATCAGACGGGGTGAAAAAATGTTTGCTGAGATTTCAGGAAACTCCGCAGTTTTTTGGAAGCCTGGCAACCCCTTTCTATGAAGGGATTCTCGTCAGTCTCTGCTTGGGGCTACTTCAATAGCACACAAACCATAGCGATAGAACTTGGAACTACATTATTGTGCCAAGTTCAAAGAGCTAGCACAAACCGTGTTTGATTAGAGTTCCAACTACATGTATCCATATAGGAGAAAACAGAGTGAAACCTAAACATGAAAACGGTTACTGCAAAGGAACGGTTTAACCAGAAGAACGAAATTTGGTGAGCCAAGTGGGATTGGTGTACTGATTATAAAATAGAAGTATCATCAAGATTGGGTGAAAAAATGTTTGCTGAGATTTCAGGAAACTCGTTAGTTTTTTGGAAGCTTGGCAACCCCTTTCAATGAAAGGGATTCTCGTCAGTCTCTGCTTGGGGCTACTTCAATAGCACACAAACCATAGCGATAGAACTTGGAACTACATTATTGTGCCAAGTTTCAAAGAGCTAGCACAAACCGTGTTTGATTTAGAGTTCCAACTACATGTATCCATATAGGAGAAACAGAGTGAAACCTAAACATGAAAACGGTTCCTGCAAAGGAACGTTTTACCTAGAACAACGAAATTTAGTGAGCCAAGTGGGATTCGTGTACTGATCACTACCTGCAAGTATAATCAAGATTGGGTGAAAAATTGTTTGCTGAGATTTCAGGAAACTCGTAGTTTTTTGGAAGCTTGGCAACCCTTTCAATGAAAGGGATTCTCGTCAGTCTCTGCTTGGGGCTACTTCAATAGCACACAAACCATAGCGATAGAACTTGGAACTACATTATTGTGCCAAGTTTCAAAGAGCTAGCACAAACCGTGTTTGATTTAGAGTTCCAAATACATGTATCTATATAGGAGAAAACAGAGTGAAACCTAAATATGAAAACGATTACTGCAAAGGAACGGTTTAACCTAGAAGAACGAATTTGGTGAGCCCAAGTGGGATTGGTGTACTGATCATTAAGTGGAAGTATCATCAAGACTGGGTGAAAAAATGTTTGCTGAGATTTCAGGAAACTCGCAGTTTTTTGGAAGCCTGGCAACGCCTTTCTATGAAAGGATTCTCGTCAGTCTCTGCTTGGGGCTACTTCAATAGCACACAAACCATAGCGATAGAACTTGGAACTACATTCTTGTGCCAAGTTTCAAAGAGCTAGCACAAACGTGTTTGATTTAGAGTTCCAACTACATGTATCCATATAGGAGAAAACAGAGTGAAACCTAAACATGAAAACGGTTACTGCAAAGGAACGGTTTAACCTAGAAGAACGAAATTTGGTGAGCCAAGTGGGATTCGTGTACTGATCACTACCTGCAAGTATCATCAAGATTGGGTGAAAAAATGTTTGCTGAGATTTCAGGAAACTTGTAGTTTTTTGGAAGCTTGGCAACCCCTTTCAATGAAAGGGATTCTCGTCAGTCTCTGCTTGGGGCTACTTCAATAGCACACAAACCTTAGCGATAGAACTTGGAATACATTATTGTGCCAAGTTTCAAAGAGCTAGCACAAACCGTGCTTGATTTAGAGTTCCAACTACATGTATCCATATAGGAGAAAACAGAGTGAAAACCTAAACATGAAAACGGTTACTGCAAAGGAACGGTTTAAACCTAGAAGAACGAAATTTGGTGAGCCAAGTGGGATTGTGTGTACTGATCATTAAATGGAAGTATCATCAAGATTGGGTGAAAAAAATGTTTGCTGAGATTTCAGGAAACTTGTAGTTTTTTGGAAGCTTGGCAACCCCTTTCAATGAAAGGGATTCTCGTCAGTCTCTGCTTGGGGATACTTCAATGGCACACAAACCATAGCGATAGAACTTGGAACTACATTATTGTGCCAAGTTTCAAAGAGCTAGCACAAACCGTGTTTGATTTAGAGTTCCAACTACATGTATCCATATAGGAGAAAACAGAGTGAAACCTAAACATGAAAACGGTTACTGCAAAGGAACGGTTTAACCTAGAAGAACGAAATTTGGTGAGCCAAGTGGGATTGGTGTGCTGATCATTAAATGGAAGTATCATCAAGATTGGGTGAAAAAATGTTTGCTGAGATTTCAGGAAACTCGTAGTTTTTTGGAAGCTTGGCAACCCCTTTCAATGAAAGGGATTCTCGTCAGTCTCTGCTTGGGGCTACTTCAATAGCACACAAACCATAGCGATAGAACTTGGAACTACATTATTGTGCAAGTTCAAAGAGCTAGCACAAATCGTGTTTGATTTAGAGTTCCAACTACATGTATCCATATAGGAGAAAACAGAGTGAAACCTAAACATGAAAACGTTACTGCAAAGGAACGGTTTAACCTAGAAGAACAAAATTTGGTGAGCCAACTGGATTCGTGTACTGATCACTACCTGCAAGTATAATCAAGATTGGGTTAAAACAATGTTTGCTGAGATTTCAGGAAACTCGTAGTTTTTTTAAGCTTGATAACCCCTTTCAATGAAAGGGATTCTCGTCAGTCTCTGCTTGGGCTACTTCAATAGCACACAAAACCATAGCGATAGAACTTGGAACTACATTCTTGTGCCAAGTTTCAAGAGCTAGCACAAACCGTGTTTGATTTAGAGTTCCAACTACATGTATCCATATAGGAGAAAACAGAGTGAAACCTAAACATGAAAACGGTTACTGCAAAGAACGGTTTAACCTAGAAGAACGAAATTTGGTGAGGCAAGTGGGATTCGTGTACTGATCACTACCTGCAAGTATCATCAAGATTGGGTGAAAAAATGTTTGCTGAGATTTCAGGAAACTCGTAGTTTTTTGGAAGCTTGATAACCCCTTTCAATGAAAGGGATTCTCGTCAGTCTCTGCTTGGGGCTACTTCAAAAGCACACAAATCATAGCGACAGTACTTGGAACTACATTATTGTGCCAAGTTTCAAAGAGCTAGCACAAACCGTGTTTGATTTAGAGTTCCAACTACATGTATCCATATTGGAGAAACAGAGTAAAACCTAAACATGAAAAGGGTTACTGCAAAGGAACGGTTTAACCTAGAAGAATGAAATTTAGTGAGCCAAGTGGGAATTCATGTACTGATCACTACCTGCAAGTATCATCAAGATTGGGTGAAAAAATGTTTGCTGAGATTTCAGGAAACTCGCAGTTTTTTGGAAGCTTGGCAACCCCTTTCAATGAAAGGGATTCTCGTCAGTCTCTGCTTGGGCTACTTCAATAGCACACAAACCATAGCGATAGAACTTGGAACTACATTATTGTGCCAAGTTTCAAAGAGCTAGCACAAACCGTGTTTGATTTAGAGTTCCAACTACACGTATCTATATAAGAGAAAACAGAGTGAAACTAAACATGAAAACGGTTACTGCAAAGGAACGATTTAACCTGAAGAACGAAATTTGGTGAGCGAAGTGGGATTGTGTACTGATCATTAAATGGAAGTATCATCAAGATTGGGTGAAAAAATGTTTGCTGCGATTTCAGGAAACTCGCAGTTTTTTGGAAGCTTGGCAACCCCTTTCAATGAAAGGGATTCTCGTCAGTCTCTGCTTGGGGCTACATCAATAGCACACAAACCATAGCGATAGAACTTGGAACTACATTATTGTGGAAAGTTTCAAAGAGCTAGCACAAACGTGTTTGATTTAGAGTTCCAACTACATGTATCCATATAGGAGAAAACAGAGTGAAACCTAAACATGAAACGGTTACTGCAAAGGAACGGTTTAACCTAGAAGAACGAAATTTGGTGAGCCAAGTGGGATTCGTGTACTGATCACTACCTGCAAGTATCATCAAGATTGGGTGAAAAAATGTTTGCTGAGATTTCAGGAAACTTGTAGTTTTTTGGAAGCTTGGCAACCCCTTTCAATGAAAGGGATTGTCGTCATCTCTGCTTGGGGCTACTTCAATAGCACACAAACCATAGCGATAGAGCTTGGAACTACATTATTGTGCCAAGTTTCAAAGAGCTAGCACAAACGTGTTTGATTTAGAGTTCCAACTACATGTATCCATGTAGGAGAAAACAGAGTGAAACCTAAATATGAAAACGATTACTGCAAAGGAACGGTTTAACCTAGAAGAACGAAATTTGGTGAGCCAAGTGGGATTGGTGTACTGATCATTAAATGGAAGTATCATCAAGACTGGGTGAAAAAATGTTTGCTGAGATTTCTGGATACTCATAGTTTTTTGGAAGCCTCCAACCCCTTTCAATGAAAGGGATTCTCGTCAGTCTCTCTTTGGGGCTACTTCAATAGCACACAAACCATAGCGATAGAACTTGGAACTACATTATTGTGCCAAGTTTCAAAGAGCTAGCACAAACCGTGTTTGATTTAGAGTTCCAACTACATGTAATCTATATAGGAGAAAACAGAGTGAAACCTAAACAGGAAAACGGTTACTGCAAAGGAACGTTTTAACCTAGAAGAACGAAATTTGGTGAGCCAACTGGGATTGGTGTACTGATCATTAAATGGAAGTATCATAAAGACGGGTGAAAAAATGTTTGCTGAGATTTCAGGAAACTCGCAGTTTTTTGGAAGCCTGGCAACCCTTTCTATGAAAGGGATTCTCGTCAGTCTCTGCTTGGGGCTACTTCAATAGCACACAAACCATAGCGATAGAACTTGGAACTACATTATTGTGCCAAGTTTCAAAGAGCTAGCACAAACCGTGTTTGATTTAGAGTTCCAACTACATCTATCCATATAGGAGAAAACAGAGTGAAACCTAAACATGAAAACGGTTACTGCAAAGGAACGGTTTAACCAGAAGAACGAAATTTGGTGAGCCAAGTGGGATTGGTGTACTGATTATAAAATAGAAGTATCATCAAGATTGGGTGAAAAAATGTTTGCTGAGATTTCAGGAAACTCGTAGTTTTTTGGAAGCTTGGCAACCCCTTTCAATGAAAGGGATTCTCGTCAGTCTCTGCTTGGGGCTACTTCAATAGCACACAAACCATAGCCATAGAACTTGGAACTACATTATTGTGCCAAGTTTCAAAGAGCTAGCACAAACCGTGTTTGATTTAGAGTTCGAACTACATGTATCCATATAGGAGAAAACAGAGTGAAACCTAAACATGAAAACGGTTCTGCAAAGGAACGTTTTAACCTAGAACAACGAAATTTAGTGAGCCAAGTGGGATTCGTGTACTGATCACTACCTGCAAGTATAATCAAGATTGGGTGAAAAATTGTTTGCTGAGATTTCAGGAAACTCGTAGTTTTTTGGAAGCTTGGCAACCCCTTTCAATGAAAGGGATTCTCGTCAGTCTCTGCTTGGGGCTACTTCAATAGCACACAAACCATAGCGATAGAACTTGGAACTACATTATTGTGCCAAGTTTCAAAGAGCTAGCACAAACTGTGTTTGATTTAGAGTTCCAACTACATGTATCCATATAGGAGAAAACAGAGTGAAACCTAAACATGAAAACGGTTACTGCAAAGCAACGGTTTAACCTAGAAGAACGAAATTTGTTGAGCCAAGTGGGATTCGTGTACTGATCACTACCTGCAAGTATCATCAAGATTGGGTGAAAAAATGTTTGCTGAGATTTCAGGAAACTCGCAGGTTTTTGGACGCTTGGCAACCCCTTTCAATGAAAGGGATTCTCGTCAGTCTCTGCTTGGGGCTACTTCAATAGCACACAAACCATAGCGATAGAACTTGGAACTACATTATTGTGATAAGTTTCAAAGAGCTAGCACAAACCGTGTTTGATTTAGAGTTCCAACTACATGTATCTATATAGGAGAAAACAGAGTGAAACCTAAACATGAAAACGGTTACTGCAAAGGAACGTTTTAACCTAGAAGAACGAAATTTGGTGAGCCAAGTGGGATTGGTGTACTGATCATTAAATGGAAGTATCATCAAGACTGGGTGAAAAAATGTTTGCTGAGATTTCAGGAAACTCGCAGTTTTTTGGAAGCCTGGCAACCCCTTTCTATGAAAGATATTCTCGTCAGTCTCTGCTTGGGCTACTTCAAAAGCACACAAATCATAGCGACAGTACTTGGAACTACATTATTGTGCCAAGTTTCAAAGAGCTAGCACAAACCGTGTTTGATTTAGAGTTCCAACTACATGTATCCATATTGGAGAAAACAGAGTAAAACCTAAACATGAAAAGGGTTACTGCAAAGGAACGGTTTAACCTAGAAGAACGAAATTTAGTGAGCCAAGTGGGATTCATGTACTGATCACTACCTGCAAGTATCATCAAGATTGGGTGAAAAAATGTTTGCTGAGATTTCAGGAAACTCGCAGTTTTTTGGAAGCTTGGCAACCCCTTTCAATGAAAGGGATTCTCGTCAGTCTCTGCTTGGGGCTACTTCAATAGCACACAAACCATAGCGATAGAACTTGGAACTACATTATTTTGCCAAGTTTCAAAGAGCTAGCACAAACCGTGTTTGATTTAGAGTTCCAACTACATGTATCCATATAGGAGAAAACAGAGTGAAACCTAAACATGAAAACGGTTCCTGCAAAGGAACGTTTTAACCTAGAACAACGAAATTTAGTGAGCCAAGTGGGATTCGTGTACTGATCACTACCTGCAAGTATAATCAAGATTGGGTGAAAAATTGTTTGCTGAGATTTCAGGAAACTCGTAGTTTTTTGGAAGCTTGGCAACCCCTTTCAATGAAAGGGATTCTCGTCAGTCTCTGCTTGGGGCTACTTCAATAGCACACAAACCATAGCGATAGAACTTGGAACTACATTATTGTGCCAAGTTTCAAAGAGCTAGCACAAACTGTGTTGATTTAGAGTTCCAACTACATGTATCCATATAGGAGAAAACAGAGTGAAACCTAAACATGAAAACGGTTACTGCAAAGGAACGGTTTAACCTAGAAGAACGAAATTTGTTGAGCCAAGTGGGATTCGTGTACTGATCACTACCTGCAAGTATCATCAAGATTGGGTGAAAAAATGTTGCTGAGATTTCAGGAAACTCGCAGGTTTTTGGACGCTTGGCAACCCCTTTCAATGAAAGGGATTCTCGTCAGTATCTGCTTGGGGCTACTTCAATAGCACACAAATCATAGCGACAGAACTTGGAACTACATTATTGTGCCAAGATTCAAAGTGCTACCACACACCGTGTTTGATTTAGAGTTCCAACTACACGTATCTAAATAGGAGAAAACAGAGTGAAACCTAAACATGAAAACGGTTACTGCAAAGGAACGTTTTAACCTAGAAGAACGAAATTTGGTGAGCCAAGTGGGATTGGTGTACTGATCATTAAATGGAAGTATCATCAAGACTGGGTGAAAAAATGTTTGCTGAGATTTCAGGAAACTCGCAGTTTTATGGAAGCCTGGCAACCCCTTTCTATGAAAGATATTCTCGTCAGTCTCTGCTTGGGGCTACTTCAAAAGCACACAAATCATAGCGACAGTACTTGGAACTACATTATTGTGCCAAGTTTCAAAGAGCTAGCACAAACCGTGTTTGATTTAGAGTTCCAACTACATGTATCCATATTGGAGAAAACAGAGTAAAACCTAAACATGAAAAGGGTTACTGCAAAGGAACGGTTTAACCTAGAAGAACGAAATTTAGTGAGCCAAGTGGGATTCATGTACTGATCACTACCTGCAAGTATCATCAAGATTGGGTGAAAAAATGTTTGCTGAGATTTCAGGAAACTCGCAGTTTTTTGGAAGCTTGGCAACCCCTTTCAATGAAAGGGATTCTCGTCAGTCTCTGCTTGGGGCTACTTCAATAGCACACAAACCATAGCGATAGAACTTGGAACTACATTATTGTGCCAAGTTTCAAAGAGCTAGCACAAACCGTGTTTGATTTAGAGTTCCAACTACACGTATCTATATAAGAGAAACAGAGTGAAACCTAAACATGAAAACGGTTACTGCAAAGGAACGATTTAACTAGAAGAACGAAATTTGGTGAGCGAAGTGGGATTGGTGTACTGATCATTAAATGGAAGTATCATCAAGATTGGGTGAAAAATGTTTGCTGCGATTTCAGGAAACTCGCAGGTTTTTTGGAAGCTTGGCAACCCCTTTCAATGAAAGGGATTCTCGTCAGTCTCTGCTTGGGGCTACATCAATAGCACACAAACCATAGCGATAGAACTTGGAACTACATTATTGTGGAAAGTTTCAAAGAGCTAGCACAAACCGTGTTTGATTTAGAGTTCCAACTACATGTATCCATATAGGAGAAAACAGAGTGAAACCTAAACATGAAAACGGTTACTGCAAAGAACGGTTTAACCTAGAAGAACGAAATTTGGTGAGCCAAGTGGGATTCGTGTACTGATCACTACCTGCAAGTATCATCAAGATTGGGTGAAAAAATGTTTGCTGAGATTTCAGGAAACTTGTAGTTTTTTGGAAGCTTGGCACCCCTTTCAATGAAATGGATTCTCGTCAGTCTCTGCTTGGGGCTACTTCAATAGCACACAAACTTAGCGATAGAACTTGGAACTACATTATTGTGCCAAGTTTCAAAGAGCTAGCACAAACCGTGCTTGATTTAGAGTTCCAACTACATGTATCCATATAGGAGAAAACAGAGTGAAACCTAAACATGAAAACGGTTACTGCAAAGGAACGGTTTAACCGAGAAGAACGAAATTTGGTGAGCCAATTGGGATTGGTGTACTGATCATTAAATGGAAGTATCATCAAGACTGGGTGAAAAAATGTTTGCTGAGATTTCAGGAAAACTTGTAGTTTTTTGGAAGCTTGGCAACCCTTTCAATGAAAGGGATTCTCGTCAGTCTCTGCTTGGGGCTACTTCAATAGCACACAAACCATAGCGATAGAACTTGGAACTACATTATTGTGCCAAGTTTCAAAGAGCTAGCACAAACCGTGTTTGATTTAGAGTTCCAACTACAAGTATCCATATAGGAGAAAACAAAGTGAAACCTAAACATGAAAACGGTTACTGCAAAGGAACGGTTTAACCTAGAAGAACGAAATTTGGTGAGCCAAGTGGGATTGGTGTACTGATCATTAAATGGAAGTATCATCAAGATTGGGTGAAAAAATGTTTGCTGAGATTTCAAGAAACTCGTAGTTTTTTGGAAGCTTGGCAACCCCTTTCAATGAAAGGGATTCTCGTCAGTCTCTGCTTGGGGGCTACTTCAATAGCACACAAACCATAGCGATAGAACTTGGAACTACATTATTGTGCCAAGTTTCAAAGAGCTAGCACAAATCGTGTTTGATTTAGAGTTCCAACTACATGTATCCATATAGGAGAAAACAGAGTGAAACCTAAACATGAAAACGGTTACTGCAAAGGAACGGTTTAACCTAGAAGAACAAAATTTGGTGAGCCAAGTGGGATTCGTGTACTGATCACTACCTGCAAGTATCATCAAGATTGGGTGAAAAAATGTTTGCTGAGATTTCAGGAAACTCGTAGTTTTTTTTAAGCTTGATAACCCCTTTCAATGAAAGGGATTCTCGTCAGTCTCTGCTTGGGGCTACTTCAAAAGCACAGAAATCATAGCGACAGAACTTGGAACTACATTATTGTGCCAAGTTTCAAAGAGCTAGCACAAACCGTGTTTGATTTAGAGTTCCAACTACATGTATCCATATAGGAGAATACAGAGTGAAACCTAAACATGAAAACGGTTACTGCAAAGGAACGGTTTAACCTAGAAGAACGAAATTTGGTGAGCCAAGTGGGATTGGTGTACTGATCATTAAATGGAAGTATCATCAAGATTGGGTGAAAAAATGTTAGCTGAGATTTCAGGAAACTCGTAGTTTTTTGGAAGCTTGGCAACCCCTTTCAATGAAAGGGATTCTCGTCAGTCTCTGCTTGGGGCTACTTCAATAGCACACAAACCATAGCGATAGAACTTGGAACTACATTCTTGTGCCAAGTTTCAAAGAGCTAGCACAAACCGTGTTTGATTTAGAGTTCCAACTACATGTATCCATATAGGAGAAAACAGAGTGAAACCTAAACATGAAAACGGTTACTGCAAAGGAACGGTTTAACCTAGAAGAACGAAATTTGGTGAGCCAAGTGATATTCGTGTACTGATCACTACCTGCAAGTATCATCAAAATTGGGTGAAAAAATGTTTGCTGAAATTTCAGAAACTCGTAGTTTTTTGGAAGCTTGGCAACCCCTTTCAATGAAAGGGATTCTCGTCAGTCTCTGCTTGGGGCTACTTCAATAGCACACAAATCATAGCGACAGTACTTGGAACTACATTATTGTGCCAAGTTTCAAAGAGCTAGCACAAACCGTGTTTGATTTAGAGTTCCAACTACATGTATCCATATTGGAGAAAACAGAGTAAAACCTAAACATGAAAAGGGTTACTGCAAAGGAACGGTTTAACCTAGAAGAACGAAATTTAGTGAGCCAAGTGGGATTCATGTACTGATCACTACCTGCAAGTATCATCAAGATTGGGTGAAAAAATGTTTGCTGAGATTTCAGGAAACTCGCAGTTTTTTGGAAGCTTGGCAACCCCTTTCAATGAAAGGGATTGTCGTCAGTCTCTGCTTGGGGCTACTTCAATAGCACACAAACCATAGCGATAGAACTTGGAACTACATTATTTTGCCAAGTTTCAAAGAGCTAGCACAAACCGTGTTTGATTTAGAGTTCCAACTACATGTATCCATGTAGGAGAAAACAGAGTGAAACCTAAATATGAAAACGATTACTGCAAAGGAACGGTTTAACCTAGAAGAACGAAATTTGGTGAGCCAAGTGGGATTGGTGTACTGATCATTAAATGGAAGTATCATCAAGACTGGGTGAAAAAATGTTTGCTGAGATTTCTGGATACTCGTAGTTTTTTGGAAGCCTCCAACCCCTTTCAATGAAAGGGATTCTCGTCAGTCTCTCTTTGGGGCTACTTCAATAGCACACAAACCATAGCGATAGAACTTGGAACTACATTATTGTGCCAAGTTTCAAAGAGCTAGCACAAACCGTGTTTGATTTAGAGTTCCAACTACATGTATCTATATAGGAGAAAACAGAGTGAAACCTAAACAGGAAAACGGTTACTGCAAAGGAACGTTTTAACCTAGAAGAACGAAATTTGGTGAGCCAACTGGGATTGGTGTACTGATCATTAAATGGAAGTATCATCAAGACGGGGTGAAAAAATGTTTGCTGAGATTTCAGGAAACTCGCAGTTTTTTGGAAGCCTGGCAACCCCTTTCTATGAAAGGGATTCTCGTCAGTCTCTGCTTGGGGCTACTTCAATAGCACACAAACCATAGCGATAGAACTTGGAACTACATTATTGTGCCAAGTTTCAAAGAGCTAGCACAAACCGTGTTTGATTTAGAGTTCCAACTACATGTATCCATATAGGAGAAAACAGAGTGAAACCTAAACATGAAAACGGTTACTGCAAAGGAACGGTTTAACCAGAAGAACGAAATTTGGTGAGCCAAGTGGGATTGGTGTACTGATTATAAAATAGAAGTATCATCACGATTGGGTGAAAAAATGTTTGCTGAGATTTCAGGAAACTCGTAGTTTTTTGGAAGCTTGGCAACCCCTTTCAATGAAAGGGATTCTCGTCAGTCTCTGCTTGGGGCTACTTCAATAGCACACAAACCATAGCGATAGAACTTGGAACTACATTATTGTGCCAAGTTTCAAAGAGCTAGCACAAACCGTGTTTGATTTAGAGTTCCAACTACATGTATCCATATAGGAGAAAACAGAGTGAAACCTAAACATGAAAACGGTTCCTGCAAAGGAACGTTTTAACCTAGAACAACGAAATTTAGTGAGCCAAGTGGGATTCGTGTACTGATCACTACCTGCAAGTATAATCAAGATTGGGTGAAAAATTGTTTGCTGAGATTTCAGGAAACTCGTAGTTTTTTGGAAGCTTGGCAACCCCTTTCAATGAAAGGGTTTCTCGTCAGTCTCTGCTTGGGGCTACTTCAATAGCACACAAACCATAGCGATAGAACTTGGAACTACATTATTGTGATAAGTTTCAAAGAGCTAGCACAAACCGTGTTTGATTTAGAGTTCCAACTACATGTATCTATATAGGAGAAAACAGAGTGAAACCTAAACATGAAAACGGTTACTGCAAAGGAACGTTTTAACCTAGAAGAACGAAATTTGGTGAGCCAAGTGGGATTGGTGTACTGATCATTAAATGGAAGTATCATCAAGACTGGGTGAAAAAATGTTTGCTGAGATTTCAGGAAACTCGCAGTTTTTTGGAAGCCTGGCAACCCCTTTCTATGAAAGATATTCTCGTCAGTCTCTGCTTGGGGCTACTTCAAAAGCACACAAATCATAGCGACAGTACTTGGAACTACATTATTGTGCCAAGTTTCAAAGAGCTAGCACAAACCGTGTTTGATTTAGAGTTCCAACTACATGTATCCATATTGGAGAAAACAGAGTAAAACCTAAACATGAAAAGGGTTACTGCAAAGGAACGGTTTAACCTAGAAGAACGAAATTTAGTGAGCCAAGTGGGATTCATGTACTGATCACTACCTGCAAGTATCATCAAGATTGGGTGAAAAAATGTTTGCTTAGATTTCAGGAAACTCGCAGTTTTTTGGAAGCTTGGCAACCCCTTTCAATGAAAGGGATTCTCGTCAGTCTCTGCTTGGGGCTACTTCAATAGCACACAAACCATAGCGATAGAACTTGGAACTACATTATTGTGCCAAGTTTCAAAGAGCTAGCACAAACCGTGTTTGATTTAGAGTTCCAACTACACGTATCTATATAAGAGAAAACAGAGTGAAACCTAAACATGAAAACGGTTACTGCAAAGGAACGATTTAACCTAGAAGAACGAAATTTGGTGAGCGAAGTGGGATTGGTGTACTGATCATTAAATGGAAGTATCATCAAGATTGGGTGAAAAAATGTTTGCTGCGATTTCAGGAAACTCGCAGTTTTTTGGAAGCTTGGCAACCCCTTTCAATGAAAGGGATTCTCGTCAGTCTCTGCTTGGGGCTACATCAATAGCACACAAACCATAGCGATAGAACTTGGAACTACATTATTGTGGAAAGTTTCAAAGAGCTAGCACAAACCGTGTTTGATTTAGAGTTCCAACTACATGTATCCATATAGGAGAAAACAGAGTGAAACCTAAACATGAAAACGGTTACTGCAAAGGAACGGTTTAACCTAGAAGAACGAAATTTGGTGAGCCAAGTGGGATTCGTGTACTGATCACTACCTGCAAGTATCATCAAGATTGGGTGAAAAAATGTTTGCTGAGATTTCAGGAAACTTGTAGTTTTTTGGAAGCTTGGCAACCCCTTTCAATGAAATGGATTCTCGTCAGTCTCTGCTTGGGGCTACTTCAATAGCACACAAACCTTAGCGATAGAACTTGGAACTACATTATTGTGCCAAGTGTCAAAGAGCTAGCACAAACCGTGCTTGATTTAGAGTTCCAACTACATGTATCCATATAGGAGAAAACAGAGTGAAACCTAAACATGAAAACGGTTACTGCAAAGGAACGGTTTAACCTAGAAGAACGAAATTTGGTGAGCCAATTGGGATTGATGTACTGATCATTAAATGGAAGTATCATCAAGATTGGGTGAAAAAATGTTTGCTGAGATTTCAGGAAACTTGTAGTTTTTTGGAAGCTTGGCAACCCCTTTCAATGAAAGGGATTCTCGTCAGTCTCTGCTTGGGGCTACTTCAATAGCACACAAACCATAGCGATAGAACTTGGAACTACATTATTGTGCCAAGTTTCAAAGAGCTAGCACAAACCGTGTTTGATTTAGAGTTCCAACTACATGTATCCATATAGGAGAAAACAGAGTGAAACCTAAACATGAAAACGGTTACTGCAAAGGAACGGTTTAACCTAGAAGAACGAAATTTGGTGAGCCAAGTGGGATTGGTGTACTGATCATTAAATGGAAGTATCATCAAGATTGGGTGAAAAAATGTTTGCTGAGATTTCAAGAAACTCGTAGTTTTTTGGAAGCTTGACAACCCCTTTCAATGAAAGGGATTCTCGTCAGTCTCTGCTTGGGGCTACTTCAATAGCACACAAACCATAGCGATAGAACTTGGAACTACATTATTGTGCCAAGTTTCAAAGAGCTAGCACAAATCGTGTTTGATTTAGAGTTCCAACTACATGTATCCATATAGGAGAAAACAGAGTGAAACCTAAACATGAAAACGGTTACTGCAAAGGAACGGTTTAACCTAGAAGAACAAAATTTGGTGAGCCAAGTGGGATTCGTGTACTGATCACTACCTGCAAGTATCATCAAGATTGGGTGAAAAAATGTTTGCTGAGATTTCAGGAAACTCGTAGTTTTTTTTAAGCTTGATAACCCCTTTCAATGAAAGGGATTCTCGTCAGTCTCTGCTTGGGGCTACTTCAAAAGCACAGAAATCATAGCGACAGAACTTGGAACTACATTATTGTGCCAAGTTTCAAAGAGCTAGCACAAACCGTGTTTGATTTAGAGTTCCAACTACATGTATCCATGTAGGAGAAAACAGAGTGAAACCTAAATATGAAAACGATTACTGCAAAGGAACGGTTTAACCTAGAAGAACGAAATTTGGTGAGCCAAGTGGGATTGGTGTACTGATCATTAAATGGAAGTATCATCAAGACTGGGTGAAAAAATGTTTGCTGAGATTTCTGGATACTCGTAGTTTTTTGGAAGCCTCCAACCCCTTTCAATGAAAGGGATTCTCGTCAGTCTCTCTTTGGGGCTACTTCAATAGCACACAAACCATAGCGATAGAACTTGGAACTACATTATTGTGCCAAGTTTCAAAGAGCTAGCACAAACCGTGTTTGATTTAGAGTTCCAACTACATGTATCTATATAGGAGAAAACAGAGTGAAACCTAAACAGGGAAAACGGTTACTGCAAAGGAACGTTTTACCTAGAAGAACGAAATTTGGTGAGCCAACTGGGATTGTGTACTGATCATAAATGGAAGTATCATCAAGACGGGGTGAAAAAATGTTTGCTGAGATTTCAGGAAACTCGTAGTTTTTTGGAAGCCTGGCAACCCCTTTCTATGAAAGGGATTCTCGTCAGTCTCTGCTTGGGGCTACTTCAATAGAACACAAACCATAGCCGATAGAACTTGGAACTACATTATTGTGCCAAGTTTCAAAGAGCTAGCACAAACCGTGTTTGATTTAGAGTTCCAACTACATGTATCCATATAGGAGAAAACAGAGTGAAACCTAAATATGAAAACGGTTACTGCAAAGGAACGGTTTAACCAGCAGAACGAAATTGGTGAGCCAAGTGGGATTGGTGTACTGATTATAAAATAGAAGTATCATCAAGATTGGGTGAAAAAATGTTTGCTGAGATTTCAGGAACTCGTAGTTTTTTGGAAGCTTTGGCAACCCCTTTCAATGAAAGGGATTCTCGTCAGTCTCTGCTTGGGGCTACTTCAATAGCACACAAACCATAGCGATAGAACTTGGAACTACATTATTGTGCCAAGTTTCAAAGAGCTAGCACAAACTGTGTTTGATTTAGAGTTCCAACTACATGTATCCATATAGGAGAAAACAGAGTGAAACCTAAACATGAAAACGGTTACTGCAAAGGAACGGTTTATCCTAGAAGAACGAAATTTGTTGAGCCAAGTGGGATTCGTGTACTGATCACTACCTGCAAGTATCATCAAGATTGGGTGAAAAAATGTTTGCTGAGATTTCAGGAAACTCGCAGGTTTTTGGACGCTTGGCAACCCCTTTCAATGAAAGGGATTCTCGTCAGTCTCTGCTTGGGGCTACTTCAATAGCACACAAACCATAGCGATAGAACTTGGAACTACATTATTGTGCCAAGTTTTCAAAGAGCTAGACACAAACCGTGTTTGATTTAGAGTTCCAACTACATGTATCTATATAGGAAGAAAACAGAGTGAAACCTAAACATGAAAACGGTTACTGCAAAGGAACGTTTTAACCTAGAAGAACGAAATTAGGTGAGCCAAGTGGGATTGGTGTACTGATCATTAAATGGAAGTATCATCAAGACTGGGTGAAAAATGTTTGCTGAGATTTCAGGAAACTCGCAGTTTTTTGGAAGCCTGGCAACCCCCTTTCTATGAAAGATATTCTCGTCAGTCTCTGCTTGGGGCTACTTCAATAGCACACAAACCATAGCGATAGAACTTGGAACTACATTATTGTGCCAAGTTTCAAAGAGCTAGAACAAACCGTGTTTGATTTAGAGTTCCAACTACATGTATCCATATAGGAGAAAACAGAGTGAAACCTAAACATGAAAACGGTTACTGCAAAGGAACGGTTTAACCTAGAAGAACGAAATTTGGTGAGCCAAGTGGGATTGGTGTTCTGATCATTAAATGGAAGTATCATCAAGATTGGGTGAAAAAATGTTTGCTGAGATTCAGGAAACTCGCAGTTTTTTGGAAGCTTGGCAACCCCTTTCAATGAAATGGATTCTCGTCAGTCTCTGCTTGGGGTACTTCAGTAGCACACAAACCATAGCCATAGAACTTGGAACTACATTATTGTGCCAAGTTTCAAAGAGCTAGCACAAACCGTGTTTCATTTAGAGTTCCAACTACATGTATCATATAGGAGAAAACAGAGTGAAACCTAAACATGAAAACGGTTACTGCAAAGGAACGGTTTAACCTAGAAGAACGAAATTTAGTGAGCCAAGTGAGATTCGTGTACTGATCACTACCTTGCAAATATCATCAAGATTGGGTGAAAAAATGTTTGCTGAGATTTCAGGAAACTCGTAGTTTTGGAAGCCTGGCAACCCCTTTCAAAGAAAGGGATTCTCATCAGTCTCTGCTTGGGACTACTTCAATAGCACACAAACCATAGCGATAGAACTTGGAACTACATTAATTGTGCCAAGTTTCAAAGTGCTAGCACAAACAGTGTTTGATTTAGCGTTCCAACTACATGTATCCATATAGGAGAAAACAGAGTGAAACCTAAACATGAAAATAGTTACTGCAAAGGAACGGTTTAACCTAGAAGAACGAAATTTGGTGAGCCAAGTGGGATTGGTGTACTGATCATTAAATGGAAGTATCATCAAGATTGGGTGAAAAAATGTTTGCTGAGATTTCAGGAAACTTGTAGTTTTTTGGACGCTTGGCAAACCCCTTTCAATGAAAATGATTCTCGTCAGTCTCTGCTTGGAGCTACTTCAATAGGACACAAGCCATAGCGATAGATCCTGGAACTACATTATTGTGCCAAGTTTCAAAGAGCTAGCACAAACCGTGTTTGATTTAGAGTTCCAACTACATGTATCCATATAGGAGAAAACAGAGTGAAACCTAAAATGAAAACGGTAACTGCAAGGGAACGATTTAACCAAGAAGAACGAAAATTTGGTGAGCCAGGTGGGATTGGTGTATGATCATTACCTGCCAGTACCATCAAGATTGGGTGAAAAATGTTTGCTGAGATTTCAGGAAACTCGTAGTTTTTTGGAAGCTTGGCAACCCCTTTCAATGAAAGTGATTCTCGTCAGTCTCAGCTTAGGGGGTACTTTAATGGGACACTAACCATAGCGATAGAACTTGGAACTTCATTCTTGTGCCAAGTTTCAAAGAGCTAACACAAACCGTGTTTGATTAGAGTTCCAACTACATGTATCCATATAGGAGAAAACAGAGTGAAACCTAAACATGAAAACGGTTACTGCAAAGGAACGGTTTAACCTAGAAGAACGAAATTTGGTGAGCCAAGGTGGATTGGTGTACTTATCATTACCTGCCAGTATCATCAAGATTGTGTGAAAAAATATTTGCTGAGATTTCAGGAAACTCGTAGATTTTAGGAAGCTTGGCAACCCCTTTCAATGAAAGGGATTCTCGTCAGTCTCTGCTTGGAGCTACTTCAATAGGACAGAAGCCATAGCGATAGATCCTGGAACTACATTATTGTGCCAAGTTTTCAAAGAGCTAGCACAAACCGTGTTTGATTTAGAGTTCCAACTACATGTATCCATATAGGAGAAAACAGAGTGAAACCTAAACATGAAAACGGTTACTGCAAAGGAACGGTTTAACCTAGAAGAACGAAATTTGGTGAGCCAAGTGGGATTGGTGTACTGATCATTAAATGGAAGTATCATCAAGATTGGGTGAAAAAATGTTAGCTGAGATTTCCGGAAACTCGTAGTTTTTTGGAAGCTTGATAACCCCTTTCAATGAAAGGGATCCTCGTCAGTCTCTGCTTGGGGCTACTTCAATAGCACACAAACCATAGCCATAGAACTTGGAACTACATTATTGTGCCAAGGTTCAAAGAGCTAGCACAAACCGTGTTTGATTTAGAGTTCCAACTACATGTATCCATATAGGAGAAAACAGAGTGAAACCTAAACATGAAAACGGTTACTGCAAAGGAACGGTTTAACCTAGATGAACGAAATTTAGTGAGCCAAGTGAGATTCGTGTACTGATCACTACATGCAAGTATCATCAAGATTGGGTGAAAAAATTTTTGCTGAGATTTCAGGAAACTCGTAGTTTTTTGGAAGCTTGGCAACCCCTTTCAATGAAAGGGATTCTCATCAGTCTCTGCTTGGTGCTACTTCAATAGCACACAAACCATAGCGATAGAACTTGGAACTACATTATTGTGCCAAGTTTCAAAGAGCTAGCACAACCGTGTTTGATTTAGAGTTCCAACTACATGTATCCATATAGGAGAAAACAGAGTGAAACCTAAACATGAAAACGGTTACTGCAAAGGAACGGTTTAACCTAGAAGAACGAAATTTGGTGAGCCAAGTGGGATTCGTGTACTGATCACTACCTGCAAGTATCATCAAGATTGGGTGAAAAAATGTTTGCTGAGATTTCAGGAAACTCGTAGTTTGTTTGGAAAGCTTGGCAACCCATTATGAAAGGATTCTAGTCAGTCCTATGCTTGGGGCTACTTCAAAATAGCACACAAACCATAGCGATAGAACTTGGAACTACATTATTGTGCCAAGTTTCAAAGAGCTAGCACAAACCGTGTTTGATTTAGAGTTCCAACTACATGTATCCATATAGGAGAAAACAGAGTGAAACCTAAACATGAAAACGGTTACTGCAAAGGAACGGTTTAACCTAGAAGAACGAAATTTGGTGAGCCAAGTGATATTCGTGTACTGATCACTACCAGCAAGTATCATCAAAATTGGGTGAAAAAATGTTTGCTGAGATTTCAGGAAACT
This sequence comes from Urocitellus parryii, assembly GCF_045843805.1. Lineage (NCBI taxonomy): Eukaryota > Metazoa > Chordata > Mammalia > Rodentia > Sciuridae > Urocitellus > Urocitellus parryii. The sequence continues at coordinate 21,621 of NW_027553793.1, forward strand.
CGTAGTTTTTTGGAAGCTTGGCAACCCCTTTCAACGAAAGGGATTCTCATCAGTCTCTGCTTGGGGCTACTTCAATAGCACACAAACCATAGCGATAGAACTTGGAACTACATTATTGTGCCAAGTTTCAAAGAGCTAGCACAAACCGTGTTTGATTTAGAGTGCCAACTACATGTATCTATATAGGAGAAAACAGAGTGAAACCTAAACATGAAAACAGTTACTGCAACGTAACGGTTTAACCTAGAAGAATGAAATTTGGTGAGCCAAGTGGGATTGGTGTACTGATCATTAAATGGAAGTATCATCAAGATTGGGTGAAAAAATGTTTGCTGAGATTTCAGGAAACTTGTAGTTTTTTGGAAGCTTGGCAACCCCTTTCAATGAAAGGGATTGTCGTCAGTCTCTGCTTGGGCTACTTCAATAGCACACAAACCATAGCGATAGAACTTGGAACTACATTATTGTGCCAAGTTTCAAAGAGCTAGCACAAACCGTGTTTGATTTAGAGTTCCAACTACATGTATCCATGTAGGAGAAAACAGAGTGAAACCTAAATATGAAAACGATTACTGCAAAGGAACGGTTTAACCTAGAAGAACGAAATTTGGTGAGCCAAGTGGGATTGGTGTACTGATCATTAAATGGAAGTATCATCAAGACGGGGTGAAAAAATGTTTGCTGAGATTTCAGGAAACTCGCAGTTTTTTGGAAGCCTGGCAACCCCTTTCTATGAAAGGGATTCTCGTCAGTCTCTGCTTGGGGCTACTTCAATAGCACACAAACCATAGCGATAGAACTTGGAACTACATTATTGTGCCAAGATTCAAAGAGCTAGCACAAACCGTGTTTGATTTAGAGTTCCAACTACATGTATCCATATAGGAGAAAACAGAGTGAAACCTAAACATGAAAACGGTTACTGCAAAGGAACGGTTTAACCAGAAGAACGAAATTTGGTGAGCCAAGTGGGATTGGTGTACTGATTATAAAATAGAAGTATCATCAAGATTGGGTGAAAAAATGTTTGCTGAGATTTCAGGAAACTCGTAGTTTTTTGGAAGCTTGGCAACCCCTTTCAATGAAAGGGATTCTCGTCAGTCTCTGCTTGGGGCTACTTCAATAGCACACAAACCATAGCGAGAGAACTTGGAACTACATTATTGTGCCAAGTTTCAAAGAGCTAGCAAAAACCGTGTTTGATTTAGAGTTCCAACTACATGTATCCATATAGGAGAAAACAGAGTGAAACCTAAACATGAAAACGGTTCCTGCAAAGGAACGTTTTAACCTAGAACAACGAAATTTAGTGAGCCAAGTGGGATTCGTGTACTGATCACTACCTGCAAGTATAATCAAGATTGGGTGAAAAATTGTTTGCTGAGATTTCAGGAAACTCGTAGTTTTTGGAAGCTTGGCAACCCCTTTCAATGAAAGGGATTCTCGTCAGTCTCTGCTTGGGGCTACTTCAATAGCACACAAACCATAGCGATAGAACTTCGAACTACATTATTGTGCCAAGTTTCAAAGAGCTAGCACAAACTGTGTTTGATTTAGAGTTCCAACTACATGTATCCATATATTAGAAAACAGAGTGAAACCTAAACATGAAAACGGTTACTGCAAAGGAACGGTTTAACCTAGAAGAACGAAATTTGTTGAGCCAAGTGGGATTCGTGTACTGATCACTACCTGCAAGTATCATCAAGATTGGGTGAAAAAATGTTTGCTGAGATTTCAGGAAACTCGCAGGTTTTTGGACGCTTGGCAACCCGTTTCAATGAAAGGGATTCTCGTCAGTCTCTGCTTGGGGCTACTTCAAAAGCACACAAACCATAGCGATAGAACTTGGAACTACATTATTGTGCCAAGTTTCAAAGAGCTAGCACAAACCGTGTTTGATTTAGAGTTCCAACTACATGTATCCATATAGGAGAAAACAGAGTGAAACCTAAACATGAAAACGGTTACTGCAAAGGAACGGTTTAACCTAGATGAACGAAATTTAGTGAGCCAAGTGAGATTCGTGTACTGATCACTACCTGCAAGTATCATCAAGATTGGGTGAAAAAATTTTTGCTGAGATTTCAGGAAACTCATAGTTTTTTGGAAGCTTGGCAACCCCTTTCAATGAAAGGGATTCTCAACAGTCTCTGCTTGGTGCTACTTCAATAGCACACAAACCATAGCGATACAACTTGGAACTACATTATTGTGCCAAGTTTCAAAGAGCTAGCACAAACCGTGTTTGATTTAGAGTTCCAACTACATGTATCCATATAGGAGAAAACAGAGTGAAACCTAAACATGAAAACAGTTACTGCAAAGGAACGGTTTAACCTAGAAGAACGAAATTTGGTGAGCCAAGTGGGATTGGTGTACTGATCATTAAATGGAAGTATCATCAAGATTGGGTGAAAAAATGTTAGCTGAGATTTCAGGAAACTCGTAGTTTTTTGGAAGCTGATAACCCCTTTCAATGAAAGGGATTCTCGTCAGTCTCTGCTTGGGGCTACTTCAATAGCACACAAACCATAGCCATAGAACTTGGAACTACATTATTGTGCCAAGTTTCAAAGAGCTAGCACAAACCGTGTTTGATTTAGAGTTCCAACTACATGTATCCATATAGGAGAAAACAGAGTGAAACCTAAACATGAAAACGGTTACTGCAAAGGAACGGTTTAACCTAGAAGAACGAAATTTAGTGAGCCAAGTGAGATTCGTGTACTGATCACTACCTGCAAATATCATCAAGATTGGGTGAAAAAATGTTTGCTGAGATTTCAGGAAACTCGTAGTTTTTTGGAAGCCTGGCAACCCCTTTCAATGAAAGGGATTCTCATCAGTCTCTGCTTGGGACTACTTCAATAGCACACAAACCATAGCGATAGAACTTGGAACTACATTATTGTGCCAAGTTTCAAAGAGCTAGCACAAACAGTGTTTGATTTAGCGTTCCAACTACATGTATCCATATAGGAGAAAACAGAGTGAAACCTAAACATGAAAATAGTTACTGCAAAGGAACGGTTTAACCTAGAAGAACGAAATTTGGTGAGCCAAGTGGGATTGGTGTACTGATCATTAAATGGAAGTATCATCAAGATTGGGTGAAAAAATGTTTGCTGAGATTTCAGGAAACTTGTAGTTTTTTGGACGCTTGGCAACCCCTTTCAATGAAAATGATTCTCGTCAGTCTCTGCTTGGAGCTACTTCAATAGGACACAAGCCATAGCGATAGATCCTGGAACTACATTATTGTGCCAAGTTTCAAAGAGCTAGCACAAACCGTGTTTGATTTAGAGTTCCAACTACATGTATCCATATAGGAGAAAACAGAGTGAAACCTAAAAATGAAAACGGTAACTGCAAGGGAACGATTTAACCAAGAAGAACGAAATTTGGTGAGCCAGGTGGGATTGGTGTACTGATCATTACCTGCCAGTACCATCAAGATTGGGTGAAAAAATGTTTGCTGAGATTTCAGGAAACTCGTAGTTTTTTGGAAGCTTGGCAACCCCTTTCAATGAAAGTGATTCTCGTCAGTCTCTGCTTAGGGGTACTTTAATGGGACACTAACCATAGCGATAGAACTTGGAACTTCATTCTTGTGCCAAGTTTCAAAGAGCTAACACAAACCGTGTTTGATTTAGAGTTCCAACTACATGTATCCATATAGGAGAAAACAGAGTGAAACCTAAACATGAAAACGGTTACTGCAAAGGAACGGTTTAACCTAGAAGAACGAAATTTGGTGAGCCAAGGTGGATTGGTGTACTTATCATTACCTGCCAGTATCATCAAGATTGTGTGAAAAAATATTTGCTGAGATTTCAGGAAACTCGTAGATTTTAGGAAGCTTGGCAACCCCTTTCAATGAAAGGGATTCTCGTCAGTCTCTGCTTGGAGCTACTTCAATAGGACACAAGCCATAGCGATAGATCCTGGAACTACATTATTGTGCCAAGTTTCAAAGAGCTAGCACAAACCGTGTTTGATTTAGAGTTCCAACTACATGTATCCATATAGGAGAAAACAGAGTGAAACCTAAACATGAAAACGGTTACTGCAAAGGAACGGTTTAACCTAGAAGAACGAAATTTGGTGAGCCAAGTGGGATTGGTGTACTGATCATTAAATGGAAGTATCATCAAGATTGGGTGAAAAAATGTTAGCTGAGATTTCAGGAAACTCGTAGTTTTTTGGAAGCTTGATAACCCCTTTCAATGAAAGGGATCCTCGTCAGTCTCTGCTTGGGGCTACTTCAATAGCACACAAACCATAGCCATAGAACTTGGAACTACAATATTGTGCCAAGGTTCAAAGAGCTAGCACAAACCGTGTTTGATTTAGAGTTCCAACTACATGTATCCATATAGGAGAAAACAGAGTGAAACCTAAACATGAAAACGGTTACTGCAAAGGAACGGTTTAACCTAGATGAACGAAATTTAGTGGGCAAGTGAGATTCGTGTACTGATCACTACCTGCAAGTATCATCAAGATTGGGTGAAAAAATTTTTGCTGAGATTTCAGGAAACTCGTAGTTTTTTGGAAGCTTGGCAACCCCTTTCAATGAAAGGGATTCTCATCAGTCTCTGCTTGGTGCTACTTCAATAGCACACAAACCATAGCGATAGAACTTGGAACTACATTATTGTGCCAAGTTTCAAAGAGCTAGCACAAACCGTGTTTGATTTAGAGTTCCAACTACATGTATCCATATAGGAGAAAACAGAGTGAAACCTAAACATGAAAACGGTTACTGCAAAGGAACGGTTTAACCTAGAAGAACGAAATTTGGTGAGCCAAGTGGGATTGGTGTACTGATCATTAAATGGAAGTATCATCAAGATTGGGTGAAAAAATGTTAGCTGAGATTTCAGGAAACTCGTAGTTTTTTGGAAGCTTGGCAACCCCTTTCAATGAAAGGGATTCTCGTCAGTCTCTGCTTGGGGCTACTTCAATAGCACACAAACCATAGCGATAGAACTTGGAACTACATTATTGTGCCAAGTTTCAAAGAGCTAGCAAAAAACCGTGTTTGATTTAGAGTTCCAACTACATGTATCCATATAGGAGAAAACAGAGTGAAACCTAAACATGAAAACGGTTACTGCAAAGGAACGGTTTAACCTAGAAGAACGAAATTTGGTGAGCCAAGTGATATTCGTGTATTGATCACTACCAGCAAGTATCATCAAAATTGGGTGAAAAAATGTTTGCTGAGATTTCAGGAAACTCGTAGTTTTTTGGAAGCTTGGCAACCCCTTTCAACGAAAGGGATTCTCATCAGTCTCTGCTTGGGGCTACTTCAATAGCACACAAACCATAGCGATAGAACTTGGAACTACATTATTGTGCCAAGTTTCAAAGAGCTAGCACAAACCGTGTTTGATTTAGAGTGCCAACTACATGTATCTATATAGGAGAAAACAGAATGAAACCTAAACATGAAAACAGTTACTGCAACGTAACGGTTTAACCTAGAAGAATGAAATTTGGTGAGCCAAGTGGGATTGGTGTACTGATCATTAAATGGAAGTATCATCAAGATTGGGTGAAAAAATGTTTGCTGAGATTTCAGGAAACTTGTAGTTTTTTGGAAGCTTGGCAACCCCTTTCAATGAAAGGGATTGTCGTCAGTCTCTGCTTGGGGCTACTTCAATAGCACACAAACCATAGCGCATAGAACTTGGCACACATTATTGTGCCAAGTTTCAAAGAGCTAGCACAAACCGTGTTTGATTTAGAGTTCCAACTACATGTATCCATGTAGGAGAAAACAGAGTGAAACGTAAATATGAAAACGATTACTGCAAAGGAACGGTTTAACCTAGAAGAACGAAATTTGGTGAGCCAAGTGGGATTGGTGTACTGATCATTAAATGGAAGTATCATCAAGACGGGGTGAAAAAATGTTTGCTGAGATTTCAGGAAACTCGCAGTTTTTTGGAAGCCTGGCAACCCCTTTCTATGAAAGGGATTCTCGTCAGTTTCTGCTTGGGGCTACTTCAATAGCACACAAACCATAGCGATAGAACTTGGAACTACATTATTGTGCCAAGTTTCAAAGAGCTAGCACAAACCGTGTTTGATTTAGAGTTCCAACTACATGTATCCATATAGGAGAAAACAGAGTGAAACCTAAACATGAAAACGGTTACTGTAAAGGAACGGTTTAACCAGAAGAACGAAATTTGGTGAGCCAAGTGGGATTGGTGTACTGATTATAAAATAGAAGTATCATCAAGATTGGGTGAAAAAATGTTTGCTGAGATTTCAGGAAACTCGTAGTTTTTTGGAAGCTTGGCAACCCCTTTCAATGAAAGGGATTCTCGTCAGTCTCTGCTTGGGGCTACTTCAATAGCACACAAACCATAGCGAGAGAACTTGGAACTACATTATTGTGCCAAGTTTCAAAGAGCTAGCAAAAACCGTGTTTGATTTAGAGTTCCAACTACATGTATCCATATAGGAGAAAACAGAGTGAAACCTAAACATGAAAACGGTTCCTGCAAAGGAACGTTTTAACCTAGAACAACGAAATTTAGTGAGCCAAGTGGGATTGGTGTACTGATCACTACCTGCAAGTATAATCAAGATTGGGTGAAAAATTGTTTGCTGAGATTTCAGGAAACTCGTAGTTTTTTGGAAGCTTGGCAACCCCTTTCAATGAAAGGGATTCTCGTCAGTCTCTGCTTGGGGCTACTTCAATAGCACACAAACCATAGCGATAGAACTTGGAACTACATTATTATGCCAAGTTTCAAAGAGCTAGCACAAACTGTGTTTGATTTAGAGTTCCAACTACATGTATCCATATAGGAGAAAACAGAGTGAAACCTAAACATGAAAACGGTTACTGCAAAGGAACGGTTTAACCTAGAAGAACGAAATTTGTTGAGCCAAGTGGGATTCGTGTACTGATCACTACCTGCAAGTATCATCAAGATTGGGTGAAAAAATGTTTGCTGAGATTTCAGGAAACTCGCTGGTTTTTGGACGCTTGGCAACCCGTTTCAATGAAAGGGATTCTCGTCAGTCTCTGCTTGGGGCTACTTCAATAGCACACAAACCATAGCGATAGAACTTGGAACTACATTATTGTGCCAAGTTTCAAAGAGCTAGCACAAACCGTGTTTGATTTAGAGTTCCAACTACATGTATCTATATAGGAGAAAACAGAGTGAAACCTAAACATGAAAACGGTTACTGCAAAGGAACGTTTTAACCTAGAAGAACGAAATTTGGTGAGCCAAGTGGGATTGATGTACTGATCATTAAATGGAAGTATCATCAAGACTGGGTGAAAAAATGTTTGCTGAGATTTCAGGATACTCGCAGTTTTTTGGAAGCCTGGAAACCCCTTTCTATGAAAGGGATTCTCGTCAGTCTCTGCTTGGGGCTACTTCAATAGCACACAATCCATAGCGATAGAACTTGGAACTACATTATTGTGCCAAGTTTCAAAGTGCTAGCACAAACCGTGTTTGATTTAGAGTTCCAACTACATGTATCCATATAGAAGAAAACAGAGTGAAACCTAAACATGAAAACGGTTACTGCAAAGGAACGGTTTAACCTAGAAGAACGAAATTTGGTGAGCCAAGTGGGATTGGTGTTCTGATCATTAAATGGAAGTATCATCAAGATTGGGTGAAAAAATGTTTGCTGAGATTTCAGGAAACTCGCAGTTTTTTGGAAGCTTGGCAACCCCTTTCAATGAAAGGGATTCTCGTCAGTCTCTGCTTGGGGTACTTCAGTAGCACACAAACCATAGCGATAGAACTTGGAACTACATTATTGTGCCAAGTTTCAAAGAGCTAGCACAAACCGTGTTTGATTTAGAGTTCCAACTACATGTATCCATATAGGAGAAAACAGAGTGAAACCTAAACATGAAAACGGTTACTGCAAAGGAACTGTTTAACCTAGAAGAACGAAATTTGGTGAGGCAAGTGGGATTCGTGTACTGATCACTACCAGCAAGTATCATCAAGATTGGGTGAAAAAATGTTTGCTGAGATTTCAGGAAACTCGTAGTTTTTTGGAAGCTTGATAACCCCTTTCAATGAAAGGGATTCTCGTCAGTCTCTGCTTGGGGCTACTTCAAAAGCACACAAATCATAGTGACAGAACTTGGAACTACATTATTGTGCCAAGTTTCAAAGAGCTAGCACAAACCGTGTTTGATTTAGAGTTCCAACTACATGTATCCATATAGGAGAAAACAGAGTGAAACCTAAACATGAAAACGGTTACTGCAAAGGAACGGTTTAACCTAGATGAACGAAATTTAGTGAGCCAAGTGAGATTCGTGTACTGATCACTACCTGCAAGTATCATCAAGATTGGGTGAAAAAATTTTTGCTGAGATTTCAGGAAACTCATAGTTTTTTGGAAGCTTGGCAACCCCTTTCAATGAAAGGGATTCTCATCAGTCTCTGCTTGGTGCTAGTTCAATAGCACACAAACCATAGCGATACAACTTGGAACTACATTATTGTGCCAAGTTTCAAAGAGCTAGCACAAACCGTGTTTGATTTAGAGTTCCAACTACATGTATCCATATAGGAGAAAACAGAGTGAAACCTAAACATGAAAACAGTTACTGCAAAGGAACGGTTTAACCTAGAAGAACGAAATTTGGTGAGCCAAGTG